>NW_026652280.1:36040288-36133780 GCF_009828535.3 Hylobates moloch
CATGAACTCATTCTTTTTTATGGCTGCATGGTATTCTATGGTGTATATGTGCCACATTTTCTTAATCCAGTCTATTGCTGTTGGACATTTGGGTTGGTTACAAGTCTTTGTTATTGTGAATAGTGCTGCAATAAACATGCGTGTGCATATGTCTTTATAGCAGCATGATTTATAATCCTTTGGGTATATACCCAGTAATGGGATGGCTGGGTCAAATGGTATTTCTAGTTCTAGATCCCTGAGGAATTGCCACACTCTCTTCCACAATGGCTGAACTACTTTACAGTCCCACCAACAATGTAAAAGTGTTCCTCTTTCTCCATATCCTTTCCAGCACCTGTTGTTTCCTGACTTTTTAATGATCGTCATTCTAACTGGTGTGAGATGGTATCATTGTGATTTTGATTTGCATTTCTCTGATGGCCAGATGATGCGCATTTTTTCTTGTGTCTGTTGGCTGCATAAATGTCTTCTTTTGAGAAGTGTCTGTTCATATCCTTCACCCACTTGTTGATGGGGTTGTTTGCTTTTTTCTTGTTAATTTGTTTGAGTTCTTTGTAGATTCTGGATATTAGCCCTTTGTCAGATGAGTAGATTGCAAAAATTTTCTCCCATTCTGTAGGTTGCCTGTTCATTCTGATGGTAGTTTGTTTTGCTATGCAGAAGCTCTTTAGTTTAATTAGATCCCATTTGTCAATTTTAGCTTTTGTTGCCATTGCTTTTTGTGTTTTAGACATGAAGTCCTTGCCCCATGCCTATGTAATCCAGCATATAAACAGTTGCCTGTGCCACAGTGATGAATTATTGCAGGGACCTGTTGGCACCCTGCTACAGTGAATGAGCACACACCTCACCACACTGCAGCTGCTGCTAGAACATGTGAACGAGGACAGATGCTGCTGTCACCACACTACAAAATGATTTGGCCAATACTACCCATTGGAGTGTAATGATCAGTGGTCTGGAAGCATCTCATCCTCTTGCACTGCAGCACAGTGGATTCCTAACCTTGAGAAACCAGAGAAAAAAGTCTGTCTGACACAATTCCCCTGGAGTTAGAGCACACAGTCTGGAAGTTGGGAGCTGAATGATGGCCTTCCCTTCTAGAAATAAAGCCAGTTGGCTGAATCCACCTTATACCACAATCAGACCCTCAAAGTTACCAAACAGAATAAAAGAAAAAATCCAATGGTGAGCAACTTAAAAGATTGAAAATATCAGCCCACAAAGATGAGAAAGAACCAGTTGTCAGCAAGAATTCTGACAATTCAAAAAGCTGGAGTGCTTTCTTTCCTTCAGACTACTTCACCACCTCCCTAACACTGGTTCTGAACTGGGCTAAGATGGCTGAAATCACAGGAATATAATTCAGAATATGTGTAAGAACAAAGATAATTGAGATGAGGAATACGCTGACACTAAAACCAAGGAAGCTGAGAATCACAATAAAATGATGCAGGAGGTGACAGACAAAATAGCCAGTAAAGAAAAAAACATAACAGACCTAATAGAGCTAAAAAACACACTACAGGAATTTCATAATGCAATCACAAGTATTAATAGCAGAATAGACCAAGAACAGGAAAGAATATCAGAGCTTGAAAACCAACTCTCCGAAATGAAACAGTCAGACAAAAATAGAGAAAAAAATTAGAAAGAAGAAACAAAACCTTCAAGAAATGTGGGATTATGTAAATAGATCAAATCTCTGACTCATTGGTGTCCCTGAAAGAGTTAGTGGGGGAGTATAAGCACTTTGGAAAGCATATTTCAGGATTTCTTCAATGAGAACTTCCCCAACTTAGCTAGACGGCCAACATTCAAATTCAGGAAATGCAGAGAACCCCAGTAAGATACTTCATGAGAAAATTATACCCAAGACACATAATCATCAGATTCTCCAATGCTGACATAAAAGAAAAGATGTTGAAGACACCTGGAGAGAAAGGCCAGGTCACCTACAAAGAAAAGCCCATCAGACTAACAGTGGACAGGTCAGCAGAAATTCTTCAAGTCATAAAAGATTGGAGGCCAATACTCATTATTCTTAAAAGAAATTCCAACCCAGAATTTTATATCCAGCTAAACTAAGTTTCATAAACAAAGGAGAAATAAGACCTTTAAACAAGCAAATGCTGAGGGAATTTATTGCCACCTCAAGACCTTACAAGACCTCCTCAAGGAGGCACTAAATATGGAAAGGAAAGACCATTATCAGCCTCTACAAAAACACACTGAAATACACAGACCAATGACAGTATAAAGCAAGCACATAAACAAGTCTGCATAATAACCAGTTAACATCATGATCATATCCACACATATCAATATTAACTTTGAATGTAAATGGGTTAAATGCCTCAATTAAAAGACAAGAGTGGCAAGCTGGATAAAGAACCAAAACCCATTGACATGCTGTCTTCAAGAGACCCATCTCATATGCAAAGACACACATAGGTTAAAATAAATGGAGGAAGGAAAATTTACCAAGAAAATAGAAAACAACAACAACAAAAAGCAGAGGTTGCAATTCTAGTTTCTGACAAAACAGACTTTAAACCAACAAAGATCAAAAAAGATGAAATGGGGCATTACATAGTGGCAAAAAGTTCAATTAAATAAGAATATCTAACTGTTCTCAATATATATTCACCCAACACAAGAGGACCCAGAATCATAAAACAAATTCTTAAGGACCTTCAAAGAGACTTAAACTCACACAGAATAATAGTGGGAAACTTTATTCTCCACTGACATTATTAGATCATCGAGGCAGGAAATTAACAAAGATAATCAGGGCCTTGAACTCAGCACTGGACCAAATGGACCTGATAAATATCTTTGGAATGCACCATCCCAAAACTACAGGATATATATTCTCATCTTCACATGGTGCATACTCTAAAATCCAGACATAAAACACTCCTCATCAAATTCAAAACAACTGAAATCATAACAACCACTCTCTCAGACCAGAGCACAATCACATTAGAAATCAAGCCTATGGAGTTAGCTCAAAACCATACAATCACATGGAAATTGAATAACTTGCTCCTGAATGACTTTTGGGTAAATAATGAAATTAAGGCAGAAGTCAAGTTTTTTGAAACTAATGAGAACAAAGATATAACGTACCAGAATCTCTGACACAGCTAAGACAGTATTAAGATGGAAATTGACAGCACTAAATGGCTGCATCAAAAAGTTAAAAAGATCTCAAATTAACAACCTAACATCACAGAGGAGCTAGAAAAACAAGAGCAAACAAACCCCAAGGCTAGAGAAAGACAAGAAATAGCCAAAATTAGAGCTAAACTGAAAGAGACTGAGACACAAAAGACTTCAAAAGATCAACAAATCTAGGAGTTGATTTTTTTAATTAAAAAAAGATAGATTGCTAGCTAGACTAATAAAGAAGAAAATAGAGATTAAAATAAATACAATTAAAAATGACAAAGGGGATATTATCACTGACCTTACAGAAATACAAATAACTGTCAGAGAATATTATGAACATCTCTATGCACATAAATTAGAAAATCTAAAATAAACGAACAAATTTTTGGCACATACACTCTCCCAAGACTGAGACAGGAAGAAATCAAATCCCTGACGAGGCCAATAACAAGCTCCAAAAGTGAACCAGTAATAAATAGCCTACCAACCAAAAAAATAAGCCCAGGACCAGACTGACAGATGGATTCACAGCCAAATTCTACCACATGTACAAAAAAGAGCTGGTACCATTCCTACTGAAATTATTCCAAAAATTAAAGAGGAAAAACTCATTTCTAACTTATTCCATGAGGCCAGCATCATCCTGATACCAAAACCTGGCAGAGACACAGCAACAACAATAAAAAAACCTTCAGGCCACTATCTTTAACATTGAGGCAGAAGTCCTTAACAAAATAGTGGTAAACTGAATCCAGCAACACGTCAAAAAACTTATCCAACATGATCAAGTAGGCTTTATATTTGGGTTGCAAGTTTAGTTCAACGTAGGCAAATGAATAAATGTAATTCATTACATAAATCATAGGTGTCAAACCTTTTGGCTTCCCTGGGCCACACATAAAATACACTAACAGTAACAATCACTTATGAGCTAAAAAAAAATAGGTCTGTGCATAATTTTCATGTTATTACCACAACAGATAAGCAAAAAAGTCCTCACGTTCAAAGGGTTGGTCACTGCTGATGGAACTAAAAACAAAAACCACATGATTATCTATCTCCATTTTGTTACTGGGTAGTTTGTTTTCTTACTATTAAGTTTTGGTAGTCCTTATATTCTGAATATGTCTTTTATTAAGTATATGTTTTACAATAATGTTCTCACAGTTTTGTGTAGTTATTTTTTAAATCTGATAAAGTCAAATTTACCTTCTTTTACTTTATTTTGTGGCTATTTTTTCTGGTATTATATTTAGATGTTGTTGCCTAACACGAAGTCAGAAAATATAAATACTTGGAGATAAATTAGCCCAATTGTTTTTTCTAAAAGTTTTCTACTTTAAAGTTTTATATTTTAGTCAATGACACATTTTGAGTTAATTTTAACATACATTGTGAAGAGTGGAGGAAATATTTTTTGGGATATATATATGCAAATTTCAACATTACACATTAAGACTACCCCTTCTCCACTAAATTGCAATTGCAACTATGTCAAAATCAGTTGGCCATTTATGTGTGAATCTATTTCTGAGTTCGTTGTTCTGTTCCTTTGATATAGCTGTTTATCTTTGCCAATACTATATTAATAATTGTTTCTTCATAAGCCTTAAAATTGAGTAGTCTTGATCCTTTTTTTAAAAAAAATTGTTTATTCTAGATCTTTTGCCTTTTTTATATGAATTTTAAAGTCAAATTGTCAATTCCTACAAATATCCACACGCTGTGATTTTGACCAGGGTTATGTTTAACCCATGGATTAACTGGTGGAGAATTTATGTTTTACAATATTGAGTCTCTGACATTTTAAAATGATATATTCCTTCATTAATTTAGTCTATTTTAACTTCTCTCAGCAATGTTTGTATAATATTTAGAGTACAGGTCAGACACATCTATTGTCAGATTTACCCCTAAGTATTTTATATTTTTGATGCTATTGTAAATAGCATTTTTAATATTTCAATTTTCATTTGTTAGTTGCTAGATTACAAGACAAAACTGATTTTTATGTATTGACCCTATGTACTATGAACTTGCTAAACTAACGTCAGTTTTGGTAGTTTTATTCTTAATTCCATCAGATTGTCTACAGTAATGATCTTGTCGTTTAGAAATAAAAATGTTTACTTTTAATTTTTTAAAATATAAATACCTTTTATTTCCTTTTTTCCTCTTGCACCAACTAGAAAATTCATTGAAAATAAGTAGTGAGATCAGAGAACCTGTCTTATTCCTGATCTTAGGGGGAAGGCATTCAGACTTTTCATCTTTGATATGATGAGGCTTTTTTGTTGTTTGCTTTGTTTTGTTTTTATAGATGCTATTTATTAAGTTGATAATATTTATTCCTATTTCAATTTTGTTGAAATTCTAAAATCTGGAATGAGTACTGGATTTTGTCAAGGCTTTTCCTGCATCTATTAAGATAATCATATGCATTTTCAAATTTTTGGTTTCTTAATATGGTAAATCATATTTATTTGTGAATATTAAACCCACCTCACATTCCTAGAATAAACTGCATACCTAGAATAAATTTCATATTATAATGATAGATGATAGATTATTTTTGTGTGTATATATATATAGCTGTGTTTGGCTAAAATTTTGTTAAGAATATTTACATCTCAATAAAGGACATTGCTCTTTAGTTTTTTAAGTAAAGTCTTCTTTTTCTTCTATATTAAGCTAATACTAGCCTTTCTTAATGAGTAGAAAAATACTTTCTCCTTTTCAACTTTTTAGAAGAGTTTGTGTTAAATTAACATTACATTATTTCCTCCTCAAGTGTTCACTTAGAAATCTAGTTCTAAATAAAGCCATCAGGTTTTGGTTCTATAAGCCAGCCAGCCAGCCTTCTTGCCTGCCTGCCTGCCTGCCTGCCTGCCTGCCTGGCCTGCCTGCCTGCCTGCCTGCCTGCCTGCCTTCCCTTTCCTTCTTTTCTTCCATTCCTTCCTTCTTCCCTCTGTCACTCTCTCCCTCTCCCTCTTTCAAAGGTTTTAAATACAAATTGAATATTTTAAATTTAAATAGGATTATTCAGATTTTAACATTTATTCTTAAGTAAGCTTTGGGAGTTTTAGGCTCTCAAGTAATGTGTCCTGGTTTCGGTCATGTTTTTATTAAACATTTATCAACATTAACACTATTCACCATCCATTTTGCATATTTCTAATGCAAAAATCCAAAATTTGAAATGCTCCAAAATCTAAAACTTTTTGAGTGCCTGCATGATACTATAAGTTATACTAAAACATTATTTTTTCACTGTATTAATGGAATGACATTTTTTATTGTTAAGCACTTCTGTATGAATAAGTGTTGGAAAATGATTGTTTATTGAAAGCATACAAATACAGAGTCAGGAATGATGGCGATGACAAACAATCATAGATTATCCACAAGGGTGGCTGAGATGGTGAAATCATTGCTTTCTAATGGTTCAGTATATGCAAACTTTTGTTTCATGCTCAAAATTATTAAAAAATTATATAAAATTAGCTTTAGGCTATGTGAATAAAGTGTATATGAAACATAAATGATTTTCGTGTTTAGACTTGGGTTTATTTCCAAGATATTATCTAAATATTTGAATTTTCTGAAATATTAAAAACAACCCTGAAATCTGATGCACTTCTGTTCCCAAGCATGTTAGATAAGGGATACTCATTCTGCATTTTCATGTTATCCTCTTACTATCTGAATATGAAGAGACATGACCTTTCTCATTCCTGATATTAATAATTTGTTCTTTGTTTTCTACTGACCAGTCCAGCTGGAGCTTCATCCATTTTATTAAAATCAACAACTTTCTTCTAAAAAAATTATTTCAAAAAAATATTTGTTTCAGATAACTATTTTTGTTTTCTATTTTATTGATTTCCACTCTTATGTTTATTATTTCCTTTATTCTCTTATTTGGGATCTCTTTTTCTAGTTTCTAAAGGTAGAAACTGAGATCATCGATTTGAGGCCTTTCTTGATTTCTAATACGGTCAACTGATTCTAAGCTGTGCTTTAATGACACCCTACATAATTATATATGTAGTGTTTTTATTTTTATTAATTTCAGAACACTTCCTAATTTCTCAATGATATGTTCCTTTTTTACCTAAATGGTATTTAAAAGTGTTTTATTTAGGTTCTAAATATTTAGGGGTTTTTCAAATGTCTTTTCTTCATTTCTTACTGAATTCCATTGTGGCCTGAGACCATACTTTTTGTGAAAAATTGTTTTACATTTGTTAAGACATGTTTTATAGCTTAGAATATGGACTAATTTACTTATTCTATTCTATATTCTAAGCATATTCTAAGCAATAAAACATGTCTTAACAAATTTGTAGTTGTGTTTTATAGCTTAGAATATGGATTAAATGTGTCTTTTTCTGTTGTTGGGTGAAATAGTCAATAAGCATCAATTAGGTCAGGATGGTTGGTAGTGTTGTTAATGTCTTTTATGTTTGTAGTGCTTTTCTGTCACTTGTTCTAACAAGCTATATAATATATATATAATAATTGAGAGATGAGTATGTGAAGCTCCAGCTTATAAATTTGAAAATTTCTTGCAGTTGTATTAGTTTTTGCTTCCTTTATTCTCAAAGCTATTTTTGCTGCATGGAGTTTTATGTTATCCTAATGAATTGACCTCTTTATAATTATGAAAAGAACTTACTTACTTATCACTGGCAATGTTTTTTAGCCCTGAAATCTATTTTGAATAACATTAATATGCTCACTCGTGCCTTCCTCTGATTAGTTTTAGCTTAGTGTATCACTTTTTATCCTGTTACTTATGACATAACCTTATGTTTAAATGTAGGGTGGGTTTGTTTGTAGGCAGCATACATGTGGATTATGCTCTTTTCTCCCATCTAACAATTTGTTCCTTTTAATTGGATGGTTAAGCCATTTATGTTTAATTTGATCATATATTTTATTTGTTTTAACCTATCATCTTTCAATTTGTTGTTTATTTTTTCTAACTGTTCTTTGCTCCTTCTTCCTTCATTTTCTGTATTGTTTTGAAATAATTGTGTGATTTTTATGATTTCGTTTGACCTCCTTGACAGCTTATGAGCCATAACTATTTTTGTTGTAACTCATTTTCTTTTATTCATATACAGTTAAACAAATTTTATGAAACAAACCTGCATGTTGTGCACATGAGCCATAACTATTTATTATTTTATTCTAATGGATGCATCAGGGTTTATAATATATCACTTTAACTTACCACAGTCTTCATCCAAGTTGTATTATACCACCGTATGTATAATAAAAGTACACTGTAACAATAAACTTCCAATTTCCCACTCCAGCTTTTGTGCTATTGATGTCATTCATTTTAATTCTTTAGACATTAACTCCCACAATCAATTGTTATTTTTAAAATAATTATGTTTTAAATAAATTTAAATAATACTTCAAAGTTATATATATATTTATATATTTATAAATAATACTTCAAAGTTATATATATTTAAATAATACTTCAAAGTTTTATATATTTACAAAGTTTTATATATTTACCTAAATAGTTACACTATTCTAGTAACTTTCATTCCTTTGTGTAGATTCAGATTTACATATGGTATCACTTTCCTTCTGTCTGAAGAGCTTCTTCTTTCAATATGTCTTGTAGTATGGGTGTCTCTTTCAGCATTGGTATTTCTGAAATGTCCTTATTTTCATTGTCATTTATGAATGACACTTTCCCAGAATACAGAATTTTAGGTTATAAGCTTTTTTTCTTTTGATACTGATAAAAGAAAAACTTTAGCTGAATTAAATTTAAAGGAGTTTAGTTGGGCAATGAACGATTTGTGAATCGGGCAGTCCCCAGAATCACAGCAGAATCACAGAAATTCCAGCGCAGTCCGGTGGCTCACGCCAGTAATCCCAGCACTTTGGGAGGCTGAAACGGGTGGATCACGAGGTCAGGAGATTGAGACCATCCTGGCTAACACGGTGAAACCCTGTCTCTACTAAAAACACCAAAAATTAGCCGGACGTGGTGGCCGGGCGCCTATATTCCCAGCTATCTGGGAGGCTGAGGCAGGAGAATGGTGTGAACCTGGGAGGCGGAGCTTGCAGTGAGCCGAGATCGCGCCACTGCACTCCAGCCTGGGCGACAGAGTGAGACTCCGTCTCAAAAAAAAACAATAATAAAAAAAAAGAAACTCCAGCACAGCCACGTGGTGGAAGAAGATTTAGACAAAAAAAAAAAAAAAAAAAAAGAGAGAGGGAGAGAGAGAGAAACGACATACAGAAATTGGAAGCGAGGTACAGAATGGCTGGATTGGTTACAGCTCGGCATATGCATTATTTGAACATAGTTTGAACACTCAGCAGTGTTGAAGTATGGCCGCTGGGATTGGCCGAGACCTTTGACAGGTACACACTACTAACACATGTTTTCAATTTTTTCTGCCTATTAAGCTAGGTTACAGTTCATACACAAGGACTCAAATATAGAAGTATGGAGTCCTTCTCAGGCCACATTCAGTAAGCTTTAAATGTACTTTATATATACTGTTTCACTGTCTTGTTTGCATTGTTTTCTATTAAAAAAAAAATCTGCCTCAACCCATATCTTGGTTCTTCTGTATGTAATACATTTTTTTCTTATGCTGCATTTCATATTTTTTTGCTTTATTAGTGGCTTTGCACAATTTCATTATGATGTAACTTTGTGTAGTTTTCTTCACGTTTTCTATATTTGGAATTCACTGAGCTTTCTAGATATGTGGACTTTGAATTTTCATCAAATTTGATAATTTTATGACCATTTTTTTAAGTGTTGTTGCTTTTCTTTGCAAAACTCTAATGACCTATATATTAATGTGCTTGAAGTTTCCAAAAACTCACCAATGCTCTGCTCAATTTTTTCAGTGTTTTTACTTCCTGTGCTTTACTTTTTAAAGTTTTTATTGCTGCAGCAGTATGGAAGGTGCCCCCAGGCAGAAAGCCAGTGTGGATTTAACACTCACCTCATGTGTTTTTTTTTCTTTCAAGGATCTCAATGTTGTGATACCTATTATCTGATGCCTGAAATAGTTGCTTCATATATTTTGTACTGTTTGATTTTTTTTAGTGGTTTTGGGGTAAGTTCATTAGCTAAAACTCTATTATGAGTAGAACTGGAAATATTCCTATCATAGATTTTTGAATAAAAACGTGAGTATTGTCAATAGATTTAAAGCTTCTTAGAATCTGAAGCCATGTATTAAACTTCTATGTAAATTAAGTATACTATTTCAATAGAATAGCGTTAAATAAATATCTCTTAATATGATGTTTCCATTTTTTTATTTAAAAATGAAATAATGACCAGAAAAAGGATCATTAAAACCATAAAGCTATTGGCAATTGTGCTTTGTGAAAGAAAAATATATTGGGCCCCCAAGATCACTAAGGAAAACTCAAGCTGGAAACTGCTTAAGACAAACCTGCCTCCTATTCTATTCAAGGTTATCCTCTACTCACTGAGATAGGTGAATATATGATTGCCTTTTTTGGAAAGACTAATCAGAAAGTCAAAAGAATGCAACCCTTTGTGTCTTACCTATCTGTGACCTGGAGGCTCCCTCCCCACTTGGATGGAGTCCTCCTGCCCTTGCTTCAAGATGTTCCACCTTTCCAGATTGAAACAATATACTTCTTACGTGTATTGACTGATGTCACATATCTGCCTAAAATGTATACAACCAAGCTGTTCCCTGACCACCTTGGGCACATGTTGTCAGGACTTGCTGAGGCTGTGTCGCAGGCACACATCCTCAACCTTGGCAAAATAAACTTTCTAAATTAACTGAGATCTGTCTCTGATTTTCTGGGTCCACAGCTTCTAAGTTTTTAATATTTTCAATTTCAGTGACACACACAGTGCAAAGATTATACAGATACAGAATCTAGTGTCTACTCATTTCACTAAAAAGTTATTGATGTCTATATTTCTGAAACATATAAAATGTAATAATAATGAGAGATACTATGCTTGACTAGGAAAAATCTGCCTACAGCTGAGATTGTCAGTGTCCACTAGTAGAAAATTAACTAGAATAACTGACATGAAAGAAAGAGCAGGGAGATGAAATTAACAAAAGAACACTATTTGAAAGGATGGCTATACATTTGCATGTTTGAGCAAATTGGAGAGTGCATCCTGATTTCATCAACTCCAGAGAATTTTTCACTATAGTTTTTCATTAAAGAAATAGGTTTTAAAATATTATGTGATAAAAACTTTATAACTTGTATATTGCTGTGGTAAGCGTTGGGTGATGAAAAGTTTATTATATTCTCTATTTTGTTGTAAGACATTTGTAAGAGTATATGCAGCCTAGTACAAATTCACTGCCATGTCCTAAGAAAGGAGTTCCATATTCAGATAGCATTGGTGTACATTTTCCACTAGATGGCAATCTATACCTATTTGATGTCTTTAAATACAAAGCAGTTCCAACTTAAAACTGTGCACCTGATTCCTGGACTCCTATTAGGAGGGCCTGTTTATTCACTCATTTACTCAATCAGCACTTTCAGAGCACCTACTATGTGCCAATATAAATACTAACGATAAGAATAAATAAGACATAGTTGCTGTCCTGAAGTTCCTCACAGACTCCTGAGGGGAGAGACAAATGTGTAACCCATTAATTAAAAGTCAAAATGATAAGTATTGTAACAAAAAGAAGCTCTCAGAGCCCCTGACTTGAGGAGCACAGGAAATATCTCTAAGGTGTCTTTGCCTTTCCCTAGTACTGCATTTTTCAAAAGGGGGTGCAATTTTATAACAGGAGGGTTGATGTTTAAAAAGGAATCTAAGCAATATGTATTTATTAAACATCTGGTATATACATGTGCAAACCAAGATATTAGACACTACCATAGAAAATCAATAACTTATTCTTTCATTCATTCACTGCTTAAGAAACTTACATCAGTTGGAGAAGTTGAAAAAAGTACATAGATAACTATAACATGGGAAATACTATAATAAGAAGCCTTAAAGTTTCTGGGGAGAGAAGGCTATGTGCTGGCTGGGGGAATCACGGAGATCTTCATCTAAGAGGTACCAGGTAAGAGGTACCAAGTAAAGAATCTTTAGCCAGGCGCTGTAGCTCAAGCCTGTAATCCCAACACTTTGGGAGGCTGAGGTGGTTGGATCACGAGGTCAGGAGATCGAGACCATCCTGGCTAACACGGTGAAACCCTGTCTCTACTAAAAATACAAAAAATTAGCCGGGCGTGGTGGCGGGCGCCTGTAGTCCCAGCTAGTTGGGAGGCTGAGGCAGGAGAATGGCGTGAACCCGGGAGGCGGAGCTTGCAGTGAGCCGAGATCACGCCACTGCACTCCAGCCTGGGCAACAAAGCGAGACTCTGTCTCAAAACAAAACAAAACAAAACAAAGAATCTTTTAATAGAAGAAGTACCAATCAGAAAAAAAATGAGTAGGAACCTCACTTCAACCAGAAGGAACAGATGAGAGGAAAATTATCATTGGTAGAAAGCCCCTACCATGTTGCTAAGGCTTTATCTGATTCTAACCATGCTACTAACTGACCAGCTCTGTGTCCTTGGGCATGTCAGCTAATTTTTCTGGGTGCCAGTTTTCACCTCTATTGATAAGCTGGCTAGACATACATAATCACTATCTGTCATCTCAAAGATATTCAGTTCAACGATAAGGTGGTGGGAAATGCAGGTTTTATTTACAGAATGGGAATTCTGCATTTCTAGCTAAAATGTTAGGTATGATCAAAGGGAGTTATGGGCTAAATTTTGTGTTTCTTGGCACCCTCAACCTTACCAAATTCATGTGGAATTCCTAATCTCTAGTACCTCAGCACAGCATGTGACTGTATTTAAAGACAGGGCCTTTAAAGTGGTGATTAAGCTAAAATGAGGTCCACAGGTTGGGCTCTAATCCAATCTGACTGATGCCCTTATAAGGACAAAATTTGAACACACAAAGAGACATCCGCTATGCATGTGCACAGAAAGGAGACCCCGTGAGGACAGAGTAAGGAGGCACCTATCTGCAAGCCAAGAAAAAAGGCCTCACGACAAATCTAACCTGCTGACACCTTCATCTTGAACCCTCAACCTCCAGAACGATGAGAAAATCAATTTATTTTACTTAAGCCACACATTGTGTAGCATTTTATTGTGGCAGCCCTGTGAACTAATATAGAAGATATTATAAAATATACCTGGAAAGATAATCTGGACTATTTTATGGGACTCCTTAAAGCTGAGATAGGAATTACATATTTGATCTGGTACTAAGTAAGAAACTATCACAAGTTACGAGCACTGGAAATGGACACTCTTGCGGGAACTCAACCATCAGCTGCTCTCTTGAGAGTAAAGATAGGATGGAAAGAGCAAGTAATGTTGAAAAGGCGTTTGGAAAATCATTTCGAAAAAGAGGAAGGAAAATGGAAGTAAAGTGGCATAGCAAAGTAGAATAGTTCTTTCTAGAGCAGCAGCCAGGAGGTCATGTTCTTATGTCAACACTCCGGTCAGGTCCTCTGTGACTTTTAAAAAGGTCCTTGACATTAGGGGGCTGCTGTTTCTGTGTTGGTAGCACAGAAATGTTAATAGTGGATCCTCCTTCTACAAGATGCTTGCTGGTCAAATATGAAACTATTGAGAAAGTACTTTAAAAATTACAGAATGTTAGACAGATATTCTACATTTTCTTAATGCTGGAAGAGACCATAAGGGCATAGAGTCTAATCTCCTTACTTAAAAGTTGTTAGACAAAGGTATGGCATTATTTGTATTGAAGGCAGATAAAAAATGACCCCTCTCCCATGATCTCCAACATTGATAGGTTTTTTAAAAAATTATTCCTCTTACATATCTGAACAACTTGACAGAATTGAATTGGCATACACTCGAGAGAAAGTAAGAGGAAGACATTTAATTCAAGCACCCAACAAGACCTGGAAATTCTTTAAATCAAAATTTAGCTATATGTTCTTAGGCAAGTAATTGCATTTGTGTATGTGTGTGTTTGGGGGGGGGGTGTGAATCTATATTATATATTGTTAGAGAATATTAGAGAATCTATTTTTAAAGAGCCCAAAAGATCATGAGATAGGTGACAATTATTGGTATTATTACAAATTGTAGTAATAGTGTCAACATTCTTGTCAGGTTAAATCCTAGTGATGTTTAAGAGCTAAACCATTACATTTTTACTTGCTCTAATGGTTAAAAAACCTTTTTTATATTCAGTTGAATTTTGCATTCCCTGATTTCTAACCAGAGGCCCTTGTTTTCTTCTTTCAATTTTATTTTTCAAAAAATAAGTATCTGTTCTCTTGCAAATAATAGTTCTTTAGTTGTTTGAAATCAACCCTCATGTACCTTTTAATCCTATAATCTTTAGGTAAAGGGTATCAAGTTCATTGTATCAAACCACACATAAAATGATTGGCTATCTTGTCCCTGCACTAGTTGCAGTGTTCTGAATATACTGTAACTCCACAGTTTCTTTAATAAGTAGTACCTAGAACTTAGCATTAAAATTCAGCTGTGGATGGACTATTGCTGAACACTTCTGAGAAATCTTCCAGTCACTATATCTTCTAATTAGCATTCCTTGTACTGTGTCATTTACAATAGTAGGAGCTCAATAAATAGTTTTAGGTTTTAGTAAGGCTTAAATTGACATTTTAGGCTTAAACTAACATTTTAAGTAGCTATTTTCTGTTGCCCACTGCCCTTGTATATTCCAATGAATTCAAATCTAAGGTCAAAGATGTTTGCTAAAATCACACAGAAATTATGCCCTATGCATAAGCTATAGATAATGTTGGGTCTTATCAGTCCCCTTTTGGTGGTTAATATAAAAATAAAGCCACTTGATAGGCATGACTAAAATTTCAATAATAACATATTATATATTAAGTCACTTAGAGGAATGCAAACATTTTCATGTGACAGGACATGACACTATGTGACTTGCAGCGCAGCTGTGAGAAATCAAGTGCTAATCTACATTACATGTGAGTATTTGATACATTTTTAATAGTATAAAAAGTAAAATGATGAGATGATGAGATGTTCATAGTGTGGATGAAAAAGAATGAGGGCAGACCCAAAGCCCAAGGAACATATCTTTCCCACACCCTTTCCTCAGCTTCTCAGAGATATCCTAGCTTCACTTCTTCGTATGTGAGGTTGTCAATCAAACTAGGTGTTTTTGGTGTTGAGATGCCACTCAAAATGGACATTGTGCAAGTGAAACTGTCATTCAACATTGCTGCCTGGCAAATGGAGCTGTCAGTCATCTTGAACAGTTTAGTCTGTTGAATTGTCAATAAGATTGTCTGTTATGTACTGATAGCTGCTTCATCAGATTCAAAAAGTCTTGATTAACTCCCGAGTCTGCAGTTCCCCAACCTCTTTTTCTTTTCAATGGAAAGATACTTTTTATTTTCCAAAAGCTAATGATAACCAACAACCAAAACAGAAGGTTATAGTGAAAAGCAAATATCTAGGCTACCAGTTGCTAATAAAAATGGACAAGGAACGAGGCTGGCTGCTCACTCAACTTGTCATCATTAAAGGCCAAAGAGAATGGAGTATATATAGTGTATGATAAGCATTATGGATATTAATTTATTCAAGTATTAACTACATAAACCTCCATGACATATTTATTGGGAACCAGTTGATATTTATTTGAAATAAGACATTGGTGAGTTCAGAGCAAATTAAGACTTCAGGAGCCAACATTCTTCAACAGGCTCTGAGTAAAATGCTCTATCCTGCGGTGCCCCAATTTTGCCTCTTCCTCCATCATTCTTGACAGTTTCACTTATGTGATGAAATCACGCTTCCGTTTACCTGCTATGTGGCTACAGGTGATGCTTCCCTCTTAATTCTTAACTTACTGGCTTCACCTGGCCAAAGCTGCTTTAGTTTTAACTCTTTTCCTGTTTAGGAAAAGAAAATGCATCTCGCTGCCAGTGCTCATTTAATTTTATCTAAAAAGGCTTTTTGAGGCTGAAGCAAATCTGACTTATTTTCAATGTGAAAATAAAATATAAAAATGGTTCTTGGAGTTATTCTAAGCAGAACTAACATCAGAATCATGTGAATCATCAGGATTGTCTATTTCAGAAAAAGCAGATTTATCAAATGACTATTTGGCCAAGTGCTCGAGAACGATGTTAACATGACGCGTAGGAAAACTATGTTTTCTAGAATTTGACATTTTCAGCGATTGAGAATTACTACATTTTGTAAATAGAAATACCACTACTGAAAACAGAATGCTATAATTAGCCTGCTATCTTTTGTTTTTAAAATCGATATACTAAAGCGATGCAAAAAATAATAATAAATGATATTTGGTAGCAAAATTATCTCGGGGTAAATGCTACAGCTGCAAGCTCCACTAGCAAGTAGTCTTGGGACAAACGGGAAAAAGGGTTTAAAGATTATGGCAAATGTATTAGATTGGGAGATATCATTTGAATCTATGTCTATGAAATGTCCATTCAAAAATAATTTAAGCTAACATTAAGTTAATGTATGACTTTCCAGCTACACCTACTAATGTAAAAATAAGATATTAACCTGTAGTTTTAGCAGTAACTAGACTCCATGGAAATTCCCAAGGAAATAAATTCCAGATGCATCTTGGCAGAAAATGCATCTGATTTTTATGTACTGTGTTAGAAACAGTCATTGTGCTCAACACAGAGTACCTTTGGTAAACAGTATTAAATAAAGGAATCTTAGCCAGATTAGGGTGTGCTATAGGAAGCTTCGTTTTAATGATAAGATAACTAGAGACAATATTTCTGGCACAAATAGGCCTAGTATTTGGAATGATAGAGGAACTTCCCTAGATTCTGCGTGCTCAGAGTGACTCAGCCTGGTTCTACACACCCTTCTGATGGCAAGGGCGGGGCACTTGGAGTAGGTGCTGCCATCGGGCCGGCTGTAGCAGGAAGGCACCCGCGGTGGTGGCAGGAGCCTCTGAGGGAGCAACAGTGGCGGCAATGGGATCCTGTGCCCTGCATTTCCAAGGCAGCCAACTGTACCACCCCCAACCTCTCATGGCAGGGCAGGACCAACTCCCAGGCCTGAAGCCTCCACTGGAGCTTCAACCTCGCTCCTTGTGCATCCTGGGAGCCCACGAGCACCCAGTGGAAGGTGCAGCCGGAACTGGCTCCAAGAGCATCAGGTTCATTTGTGCAAGGTTGGCCAGGGCGCTATGCCACCTGCACCTCACCCACTGCCGCTGTAGGGAAAACGCGGAGAGGAGGCGGCAGTCCCCAGAGCCTGCTCCTGGGAGCGCCCCCGAACCTACTGCCCTGGGAGCCACTGCAGTGGGGCCGAGCCACGTCTCTCACCAGCAGGGGAGCAGAGTGGTCAGGCACGGAGGGGCAGGCAAAGAGGGGCCCCAAGGAGGAGCTGGGCCAGGGGTAGTGCCACGCTCCACAGAGCAGGCAGGAGCAGGGAGCAGGCAGGAGCCCTGAGTTCCCAGGTGCAACTACAGCTGCCCAAGTCACGGCTGTGGACCCGGGCCTCCCTGTGCTCTTGAGGGCCTGGAGCAGGCATGAGCCCTGCGTCCTGGCTGTAGACCCAGGCATCTCTGCACTCTTGGGGCCAGAAGGGCCCCCCATTCCCCTGCAGGCCTGGAGGTGTCTGCTCCCGCTGCCTGGCCTCTCCCCATTCCCGGCACCCACTCTGATCTTGGAGCAAGTCTGGGGCCAAGGCCAGATGCTATGGCAGCCAGGCCAGGTGTGCGCATGCTCGGGCAGAGCTAACATGCCAGCCTCCTGCTGCTTCGGCCCCCTCCAGGCTTTGGGCACAGATGAGCATGGGAGAGAACCTGATGGGGGAGCTGAGGGCAGCTCAGTGCTGGCCTGCAGGTGCCCCTTGTCATGAACAGCCTGGGTGCCACGAATGGAGGCAGGAAAGCAGACAGGCTCCTGAGTGAAAGGGCGCAGGTCCCAGGTGAAGCTCCACCTTCAAGCCGAGGAGGGCCTGAAGCCTGGGGGCTGGGCTGCTGGTCCCACATACTGGAGTGGGAACTTGTGGTGCTTTCTCTGGGCCCGCCGTGGCCGCCTATGGACCAATCAGCATGCACTTCCTCTCCTCTGAGACCCATAAAAAGCCCTGGACTCAGCCAGACCAGAAGAGATGATGGGAAGACCCGCCTGCAGAGAGGAGCTACCCTCTCTGCTAAGAGCTGGACACTCATCAGGACACCCTGGTTACAAAGAGGAGCTACCCACTGTGGCTCTCCTCTGAGCTGTTCTATCCCTCAATAAAGTTCCTCTTTGTCTTGCTCATCCTCCACTTGTCTGCCTACATCATTCTTCCTGGATGCAAGACAAGACTTGAGACCAGCCAAATGGCAGGGCTAAAAGAGCAGTAACACCAATAGGGCTGAAACACGCCCCTTGCTCACGGCCTTACAGGCTAAGGAGAGAAGCACTACAGCCCTTTAACTCCCTAAGCCAGGGCTGTGACTCCCTTTTTGGGGCCCCACAGTTCCTGGAGCCTCCAAGATTCCAGGCACTCCTGTGTTCCCTGGTGCCAGCCATGGAAGCTGCTCTCAGTGAGCCTGGTCCAGTCGCAGCCTCATAGGGAGCTGGGTCCTGTTCCAGCAGCTGGTGCTGCCCACCCTGTCACCACCGGCGTGCCTGGCTGTGTGCAGTGGCCAGACCCCATGCTTGCTCACATTCCCCTGGTCACTCTGTGCCTGGCTTTTCCTTGGCAGGCATAGGATCCAGGCCAGTAGCGTGAGCCGAATGCAGCCTGCCAGGCTGAGTGGGCAGAAGGAGCCCAGAAGGTCAGAGTAAAATTCAGGCAAAGTTGCCACTGGTCACAGAGGTTTCCAGCTGGTGAAGTGACACGTCAAGGATTCCATAACACTTCTGTGTTGTCCTACACTGAAACGGTAAACCGTTGCCCTGAATTTTTGATCTATAGCACAATTAAATTCAAGAATGCAGGTCTCTTATGGCATCAGTAAAATTAAGACCCTTACACAGTGCTATTCTAATTCTTTCCAGTAGTTCCTCTACCTAGAAATAAATGCAACTCTGCCATTTAAGACCCAACTAGAAGCCTGATGTAGCTGCCTCACCTGATTATGAATACTGCTCACCATCTCTACTTCTGATGAACTACTTTTCCCAGAAAATTGCAACTCTCTGGATATTTGGTAATATACCAATTTTTGGCATATTTGGATCCTGGTTAATGAACTCCTTCCACTCCCCACAATCCAGTCTCTTTCTTCAGCCCCAGGTTTTCCTCTGCCTGGTTCCTTCTCAGCTGATGCCATTCCTCTTAGAAAATTTCCACTAGAGTATGGCAAACAACCTCTACACTATTTTGTTTTGATCAACTACATAAATAAAATCTTCATTTCAAATAACAAAAGCTATAAGAAGTAACCCAAATTTATTCATAGATTTCATGGTATTCCCTTTCCTTTGTTTATCCTTCTTAGCTATTTCTCCTAACTATATCTTGTCTTAATTTAACTAAGCTACCTGAGAGGAAGGTGAAAATAATGTCAGAAAGCATTTTACAGGGAAGAAAGAAGCCTGTGTTCTACTCGTAGATCCACCACTAACTTCTTGGCTGGATATCATGAGAAGTTTGCATTAGATAATTTTCATTTCTCTTACAGTTCTGGAATTTTCTGATTTTATATGAATGAATAGAGAAGACAGGAAATGAGGAAAGTAATTTTTTCCCTAAGAAATGGGGAATTAGGAAGTATGAAAGGTATAACAAATCCCTGTCCAGCTGATGGTAGTATTGCTCAGTGGTGAGGCTCAGATGAATGACATCATGTCATCACACGCACTGTATGAATAGAATAAACCATGCATAACCTCAGTGTATTGGGATATGCCACTGATTTTGTTGAAGGTAGTTTTGTTTCTGGCTGTACTTTTCTTCATAGCCACCAGGTGGCATACGGATTTGATTTCCTGAAATGCAGACAGGCCTACATCTTGGAAAAAACATGCTGTAGCAGAGCTTTTCCAGGTTCACTCAAACAATAAAGCCTTATTTTAAGAATTACATAGACAATTCTACTAGCTCAACTATCGGAGAAAATTGGCTAATCTCTGTGATATATTTATATATAAAAATCTGTCAAATATGAGTCATTAATATGCAAGAGCAGAAAAGACATTAGAGCACAGAGAATAAAAAAGAGATATAAAAATAAAATGTTAGTGGAAGAGAGACAGAAGGAAGATGACATGAACAGAAAAGGAGAAAAGGAATATAGAAAAAAGAAAGTTGAAGAAAGAATGGAAAAATGTAAGCAAAGAGAAATAAATGTAAGCAAAGAGAAATAATGAGAAAGGGAAATTGGGGACAGAAAAAAACAACCGCATTCAGAATTCCACAGAGGAAGACTAAAGAGATAATAGTCTTCCAGAGAAAAAGAAAGGGAGAGAGACTCAGTAAGGGTTTGGGGGTGACTTATAGAGATTACTTAATCCTATTCTTGCTATCACAGTATTTCTTTTGTTTTACAAATCTGTAAAAGTTTTGCATATAATTACGTACATATTTAAACTGGCAAAATATTAGCTCCAGCAAATGCGTAGATGGATCACTTGACTTATTTATAGCCCAAGTTGAGGCAAGAAAGAAGGATACATTCAGAGGCTTCTTGTATTGAGGCTCAAATGGCCTCTTTAAAAAAAAATGACTTTTAATGATGTAAACATTTTCTCACTGTGTCTCTAAAACATTGCTAGGCAAAAAGAATATGGCCTCCCACCACTAACCAACCCTCCAGGTCTGACAGTGACAACTCCATGACTCAGTCAAATGTAACACTTTATAAGAAATCAAAGTGGTGATGGAGCTCCCTGATTCGTACAAGTTTGGTCAGAAACTGAAAAATCAGAGCTTTGGTTAGAAGAATGACTTCAAATAGCTCTCCATCTAATTTCTCTCTATGGCCATGAGTAATAAAGCTAGAATCAGATATAATCTCTAAATCAGAAGAGCATAATTCTATGTCATGAAATTCAGTAGAATTGGGCACATCTTGGACTCTAGTGGAATTTGTTAAAAGGATTGGTCAGTAACAATAGAATGATCCATTGGTGTGAAACCTGAACTCAATGTTAAAATAGATTTTTAGAATAAAGCAAAGTCAAATAAGTAGAAAAAATTTGACTTGACTGAAGGTTGTTATGCACTACATGCTTATATCCCACAGAAGTTTAATATGTTGAAATCCTAATCCCCAATAGGATGATATTAGGAGGTTGGGCCTTTGAGAGACAATTAGGTCATGAGGGTGAAGTCTTCATGATGAGATTAGTGCCCTCGTTACAAGAGACAAGAGAGCTTGCTCTCCCTCTTTTTCCTCTTCACCATGTGAGGATACAGGAAAACATTAAGTAACCTTCCAACCAGAAAAAAGGTCTTCACCAGACAGTGGACCTGCCAGCACCTTAATCTTCTACTTTCCAGCCCCTAGAATTATGAAAAGTAAATGTTTGTTGTTTAAGTCAACTAGTCTAAAGTAATTTGTTGTAGTAGCCTGAAAAAATGTCTTTAAGACAGTAGAAAAGACAATCAACTCAAACCAGCACAAGAAAAAAAAAAAAGAAAATATATTTATATATTAGTAGATACAACCAGAAAATTCAAGGATGAAATTGGCTTCAGTTCAGTTGAGTCTAGTTGTTCAAATGAGATTATAAGAGCTCTGCCTCTTTATCTCCCACTTCTAAATATTTCTGCTTGGTCCATTTGCTCTTGTATTCAGGGATAAAATTGTGTCACCTGGGTTTCTTTCCCCATCTCTCTCTCTTTCTCTCTCTCTCCACATAAGTTCTGCCTGACTTTATGCTAATTGTAGTCTCTGTTCACATGGCAGGAAACATGGCCATTCAGGATCAGATTCATGTTCTTTTAACATTGAATACTTCCTGTAAAAAAGTTTCTCCTCTTAACAGCTATTGCAGGACATATATATATATATATGCTTGTCTATGTATCTACCCATCAGAAAAGGAAGGAGTGCTGTGTTACAAAGAACATTGATGTCAATTATAGAAGGCCACACTAACTATTCCACAAAGACAGCTGGGCTGTTGACCTCAGCAATTTTGTACTCTAGCACACAGGGAAATCAGGACAACTCCGTTTACTGTGCAACTACGTAATATATGCCCTTTATCAGCATCTAGGAGGTCACACTATCAATAAATGCCTCCCTTCAAGTTAAGAAGTTTTTAACATTAGCTGATTCCACCATTAATTAAAGTGGTAAAAACAACTCCAAAAATCATTGTGTTGAAAAAATTTCAGCTTAGTGTACAGAAATCAACTTATTTTAAAATTTCTACAGAATGAAAATGAAGACAAACGAGGACATTC
The DNA here is from genome assembly GCF_009828535.3 of Hylobates moloch. Classification (NCBI taxonomy): domain Eukaryota; kingdom Metazoa; phylum Chordata; class Mammalia; order Primates; family Hylobatidae; genus Hylobates; species Hylobates moloch. The sequence continues at coordinate 36,062,882 of NW_026652280.1, forward strand.
TAAATGATATCACTGAACTATAAAGTTCATTTTATATCTAATTTATTTTCAGTATGTGGTATATGGTATTACGTCAAAAGCATTTGTTGATAAATGAATGAATGTCATGGTCATGGTCCGTAAAAGCAAAATCTGGAAGACATGGAAATTACCAACGATCACAAGCTAACTGAGTGAAGTTGTATTCTTTAATGAACCTTCAGCAGATATTCAGTAAAGAAGAACTTCTGGGGAATGCATTCCCTTAAATGAATGCTTATTATTTCAGTTTGGTCCCTTTGTTACTTTAAAAAAAAAATTATTGACTATTAACCTTTCAAAGGTAGATTTCATCCTTTATCTCTTTTTTCAAAAGAGCATGTTACACATATTTTCCTTTACTCTTGATGAGTCAGGTCCACAAGACTTAATATCATTTATTGTAATTTATTGTATCCAGGTATAATTTCAGGAGGTAGGTTATTATTATGACTATATTCTTACAATAGAAAACCATTAAAATTTTATATATGTATGTATATCTATATGCATAGAAAATCTTTCATATGTATATGCAAGAAATATAAAGTATTTGCTCTCTGAAAAACTGAAACAATTGATAGTACCAATTAAGAACAATCAAACAATACTCAAATATTTTACTGAACAACTTCTTTGTTCTTGTGCTTTCCAGAGACTCAGAAGAACAATGTAAATTATAAACCATGAAATGTTTTAGAAGAATAATGTAAATTATGGACCATGAAATGTTTTAGAAACATGCTAGGAAGTTTCTGATCTATGTGGGAAATATACCTTAAATGTATTCAAGAGAATAGAGACGAAAGTAACAGCTAATGGAGGCCGTGAGCCCAAACAGGGATACAGCTATGAGAAAAGCCAAGTAATTGGGGAAGGTTTGGCAAAAATTGTGGTTTTTAAATTGAACCTAAATATAGTTAGGACAAAAATATTAAGTTCATATTTTTTCTGCGGTATGGTCTTTTTCATTTGACTATGCCTAACTCTGTCCTGGGATGGTTGGTCCTCTGGGGTTTGAGACTCTGAGGAATAAGACAAAACGAAGCGAAGTTTCCATACTGGAGATGACCAAGAGCACAAACAGCAGTAGAAGTACGTGCTTTCATGAGGTCCAAGAGATAACGCTGGAAAACCTGAACTCTGTAAATTTCAAAAGGCAGCAGATCATGAATGAATAGGTAACTTAGGCAAAGATTTTGAAGAAAAATACATCAAAATCAATCAGAATTAAAGCACATTAAGAATAAGCCCCAAACGTCCTGGGGAGTTGCTATGAAAAGAATCATATGCTAAATGCATATGCACTGTTCATCTGCATTTAGCATATGGCGCACAGGCAGGTTAATGTGTTTTACAAAAGCAAAGGTGGTATGAGTAGATTTGGATAAAAGAATCACAGTCTTCTAGAATCAAAAAAGTTTTAGAGGTGGATTACTCTAATTATATTTATATAGCGAAATGAGTCAAGTGTAATGTAAAGTTTTTGAGCACATATGAGCAAAATACAAGTCTTTATACATCTAGTTCTGCAGATACAGCCAACAGGATTCATCACTGTAATGGCTAATTTGTTTATATTATCACTTAGAGAGACCAATTAGAGGAAAATAATTTACTTGTGAGCAGTCAGTCACATTCATTCATAAATTAAGTGAAGTTGATTGGGTCGCAGAAGCAGCCATTTCAGCCACAAAATCCTAGGAATTCTTCTATGATTTGTCTATTACAAGCATTTTTGGTGGCCCCAAAAGGTGTAGTTTTAGTGTTTAGTAACTTTAGTGTATGTATTAAAGAGATTTTCCTTTTTCTACTTTCCTTTTCTGTTTTCACTATTCATTTATTTTTATGCCTTTTGTTTGGGTGCTACTGAAAAAGAAACAGCATTTCAATTCAACAAAAATTCTTTTGGCATATGCTAGGTAGGGTAATCACAGAAGTTATGATTCAAACTGAAACACTTTTTTAACAGCTTTACTGAAATTTAATTAACACATAAACTGCATATATTTAAAGTGTGCAATTTGCTAAGTTTGGATATAGGTATACAATTATGAAACTGTCACACAATCAAGATAGTGAACATGTCAACCACAAAAGCTTTCTCATGCCCCTCTGCAATCCTTAACTCTTGCCTCTTCTGCCCCCAACCTTCCCAGGCATCCACTGATCTGTTTCTGTCACTATAAATTTATTTGCTCTTTATAGAGTTTTAGATAAGTGGAATAACAAAATATGTATTCTTTTTGTTTTATTGCTTCCGCTCAGCATAATTATTCTGAGAGAGTCTTCCAAGTTATTGAATGAATCAATAGTTTGCTCCTTTTTATTACAGAGCAATATTCCACTGAATGGATATAACATACTTTGTCTACTCCTTGTTCTATTTATGTACATTTGGGTTTTTGTCAGTTTTTTAGCTGTTACATATAAAGCCTGATGCGGATGCTTATATAACATATTTCTATGCTTTCCTTTTGATTGGTAAATATCTATGAAGAGCATGCCTGAATTTGGGGGCACTTTGAGGTGGAAAAGGACTGGATCAGACGCCAGGAAAGCAGACATGAACCACTGTGTTCTGGGAAAACCCAGTTTTTAGTCACCTTAAGGTCAGGCTACCAGAAGAGTGTTTTCAAGTTGAAAGTAATTGACCTGGCAAAAAGCTATTTTTCATTGTGCTTCCATACTGGACTTGGCAATAGCACAGTGTCAGAGACCACTGGCTGTCTCCCAATACCTGTTATCTTTCAGAACAGGAGTTCAAATTGTGGCCACCGAGTTACATTTAGCCTACCACCTGTTTTTGTGAATAAAGTTTTACTGGAACATAGCCATGCTCATTCATTTACATATTGTGTATGGCTGCTTTTGAACTATAACAGCACAAATACTTAAATACATGCGACGGAGACCATATGGCCTGCAAAGCCCAAAATATCTACTATCCTAGATGTTTTATACATAAAAGTTTGCTGATTCCTGTTCTAAATCCTTAGCTGTATACTTGATTACCTAGAATAGGATCTAATTTCTAGTTTCACCTGAAGCTAAATTCTGGCTAATATCATAGAATATAAGAAGTGGTATATGCAACTTCCAAAAATTATCTTTAAAACAAAGGGCTTAGCCCTTCTCTTCCTGCCAATGGGTCTACGTTTGTACATATTAGAATGTAGCCATAGTAGCTAGAGATCCTGCAAGATGTTAGACAATTATGTGACCTTGAGTGTGGAAGGAACCTGTCTTCCCAATGCCATGGAGTATCACATCACACTGCAATGGACTTCAGCCAGGCACATATATAAAAAGTAAACTCCTACCTTATTTAAATTGCTTTGTTTATTGGTGGGATGAGGAGTCCCATTACTCGTAGTGAACATAACCTAAAGGATATAATATCCTATGTTGTAACCAACTTTCATGTTGTACAGCATTCTGAGGGTAATCAACGTTATGCAACCTTGGGCAAGTTTCTTAATCTTGGGAGCCTCAGCAATTTCATCAATCAATATAGCCAATAGACCTGTACCTCCCCAAGGCTGAGGTGGAACTCAGTTTCCTGTTCAAATTCCTTCCACTGCAAATTCATGAGTCTTCCTCACCATTGTCATCCCCAAATGTGTGTCACCAGGCCTGCGTATTCATCTTATGCAGAATTGTGTTCAGACCTTACTGGCGGTACCAGTACTAGTTGCCTTGAATAGTTTATTCTTTGTTGTAGGAAATCAGGTCAGTCCAACATTTTATCTTGATTTTGTTGACAACAATTTTGGCAGATATGAGAATTTCTTTTGATGTCAATGTAAATGTTGCAATAAAAAGAAAAATTCAAAACCCTTGATCAAGTTATACACCCATGTTACACATGACAGATTAATAAAAATATGATCATACAGGTTTATGGTATAGGCAATGTTGATAATACAAATAAATCCATGAGTACTTTATAGTCAAGATTCACAGATAGAAGCACCAGTTTGAATAGTAACACTTTATGAAAATGAGAATTATTTTATAAAAATATTCTGATTTTATAAATTTGTAATATTAAAAAAGTCTCTCACATATTATCTTTAATTTTTGCCTGTGCTTATTTTTCTACTATTTTTGACATACATATTTGTACAAAGAGATAAGTTAAAACAGAAACATTAATTTATTTGAAATATGTATATCAATATTGCCCGGTGGTAAAAAGAAAATAGCAGAAATACTAATGACAATCATCACAAGAAGTCATTACTAATAATGCTGCTGCTATAGCTGCCGATGCTTTTATTATCTCCAGGACTACGGCTACCACTAGAATTACTGCCACCATGATTAGAATACTACTGTAAAGAAAGTGGATATCACTCAGACTACAAAATCAGTTCTCCAAAAAATAAAATCACTTTTTCTTCCATTTTCTATACATTAATTTCTAGGTCCCAATCTGTCTGGCTGGCAGGAAATTCAGAGTTATTTTGGGAGCTCCCTGCTTCCAGGATTGTGAAAACAGCAAAGTGTAGTGAGACCTATTTGGTCACTGCTGACCATGGTCTCAAGCCTCTGACCCTATGAGACTCTTGGGCACAGAAATAGTTTGTCAGGCTGGGAAATTACAGCCTAGAGCCCCGCCTCCCTTGACACAACTATCAGCCTCTGAAGTTTTGCCACTGCCCTAGTATACTGTCACCAAGTTATAGGTCTTGAAAATTCATTCTCTGACCTTGGAAAAACCTCTCTCTCTTCCTCTGTCCTTTTACGGTTGTTTTGTGAAGTATTCTCTCTCTGTGTCTGTCTGTCTGTCTCTGTCTCTCTCTCTCAGTATTAATTTTCCAACAAGCCCTGGCTTTCACAAGATAAGAAAAAAACAATTGATTTTTTTAAAAAAATATTTTTTAAGGCCAGATGCAGTGTTTTATGCCTGTAATCCCAGCACTTTGGGAGATGGAGGAGGTTAGATAACTTGAGGCCAGGAGTTCAAGACCAGCCCTAACAGTGTAGTGAGACCCCCAGTCTACAAAAATAAAAATAAAAAATTAGATACGTGTGGTGGTACATGCCTGTAGTCCCAGCTACCTGGGAAGCTGAAGCGAGAAGATCACTCAAGCCTAGGTATTCGAGGTTACAGTGGGCTATAATCGCACCACTGCACTCCAGCCTGAGAAACAGAGAGACTATCTAAAAAAAAAAAAAGAAAAAAAATTCTATTTTCAGCCTAGCCAAGATTTGTGGAAAAAGGAAATGCTAAGAATCAAACTCCAGGTTTCTTCCCCTTAGCATATTAACATTTTGGGCTGGAAAATTCTGTTATGAGGGTCTGTCATGTGTATTGCGAAGTCGTATAGTAGCATCCATGGACTCTACCACTAGATGTCTATAGCACCCTTCCCCAACATTAAAAATGTCCCCAGACATTACCAAATGTCCCATTGTGGGTAAATTGCGCTGGTTGATATTTCTTTTTCTAATGGCTTAAAATGGAGGAAGAAAAAAAAGCTAAAAATATATAAAATTTAATACATTGTTTGGCCCCAGAGTTATGTTTAGAGTGCTTACAACATAACAGGCTAAGTATTTTTATGTGGTCTCATTTTATCCTCACGTGAAATTTATGATTATTGAAAGTTTCCTTGTTTTATAGTTGAAAAAAATATACTACATCATTTAGGGTCCAGTCAGAAGTCAGAAAACACACTAGCTATTTGAACAGAAAAATTTTTTAAAGTTAAAGACATTTTCGTCACATATAATGTTATTAACTAAGCAACTAAACAGTTAAAAAGAGAACTCTAAAGGGGTAGCAGGCTGCTAAACTGGCATTGTCTGGTAGAGGTGAGAGTAGCCCTGCTGTTTAGCATGTGTCAATATCCATGGTGGGCATATTCCCATCTTTGCTGATGCCAAACTACCAACTGGACATCATGGAATTCTTGAAGAGAAGAGCACAGTCAACTTTGGCAAGCTGGTATAAGCCAGTGCTGGCACAGTATAAACCCCTAAGCTTCACCTCAGAGCTGGTTCTACAAATATTGGAACAAAAACAATTTGGATTAGCTGCTGCCACAGGAAGAAATTGCTGCTGCTGCTGGAGTGAAGAAGTGTTGCTATGGTGATAATGACAAGAAAAACAAGCAGACAGAAAGGAAACAGTCCCTGCTCCCTTCTCTAGCCTTGCATTCTCCCTGAAGTGCGGAGCCCAACAGGGAACCACGAACAAAGCAGAAGTATGGTTTTTAGAGTCCCAGCTCCAGCACCAGCATTAGAAAACAGAACATTGAAACTGACGGATGATAAATTCAATAATTGACACAGATACCTAGTGATATATGAGGTCACTTATATAATTAACAAATATCAACTAAGTCTAGTTACCTAATATCATATAGATTTGAACTCAATTCTTACTTCACATGATGTTCTTAATTGTTATATTATGAATAAGTTTCAGTAAATTTATTTTTTGCTCTGGATGTTACGTTGATCTTTAACTTGCTTATCAAATAGATTACACTACAATTTCTATTTGTGGTGGTGACTCTTTTTAAAAATTTCTAACATATCCTTTGCTGCTTCTTGGAAGCAAATGCACCACAAATGAATGCAAATGAGAAATTGATTTAATGAAAATAGATTAGATCTGGCTTCTGAAAGAGCATACTTATTTTAAGTCTTCAATATAGTCACATATCCACAAAACAAATAATTCAGTAGGAAGAAAATCTCATGGGATCAAGCATTTCCAATTTTTGAACACAATTTTAAGATATCTTTTCAGGTACCTAGGAAAAGAAGTGTTGTATTAGGATGGCTAAATGGAGCTGGAACATGGAGAAATTCAAAGATCTCTTTCCCATCACACAAAATATTGATCAAAAGGAATTTGAAAAAATATAAAGTACTATAGGTTCAGTGACACACACACACACAAACATCACACTCAAAATTTTTTTAAAAGTAAGATGTATTAGTTCATTTTGACATCTGCTTCTTGAAGAGAACTAATACATCTTACTTTTAAAAAATGTTTTCTTACATTCAATTATAATTTGATATACTGGCAAAAAATGACATTCCCCCTCGGTTTATTATTTGGTGGAAATAGAGAAAAACCATATGAAGGATAAAAAAGTTTAAATCTGAAGAGTCATACTAAGGCTGAAAGCATTCTTCTCACTAGTACATAATCCCTTTCACTTAATATGTCATTACTAACGCAAATATCTAATTGTATCCTGTATTTATAGCATGCTTCATAGAGTCCAAGATAAATGTTCAAGTTTTAATATTCTGAAGTTGTGATATATCTTAAAAGCATGCATTTGTCATAAGTTAAGTGATAGCTTTTTTCCTTAGTAATAGATTAATGGAGAATCTTACAATTAATGGAATCTAAATTCTATCAAGTTCAGTATCTTCTCTCTATACAGTATTTTCGTATTTTGAGTGTGATGTTTGTGTGTGTGTGTGTCACTGAACCTATTTATCATCTGTCAGTTTCAAAGCAGAAGTATGTTGAACTATGAAGTAGAGGAAGAAGGAGAGAGCCTTCAGACTGTGATACAGGTATCACTCTTCTTCTTGTAGAAGAGAGAGAAAGAAGGAGAAGGAGGGTGGGAATAGCAAGAATGTGTGACTGCAGCACTGAACCAAGAAAGGTTTGGCAAAACTAATTTAGAGCCCCAAGGGTAAGTCATCTGTTGGAGGAATAACATGTCTTGTTGGAATGGGTAGGCTTTCAGGCCCTGCAATGCAATGTCATTGGCTGGGAATAGTTGTAAGAGCCATGGCTTCAGTAAAAATGAGGTAGATCCAGAAGGATAGCACCCGGACTGTCAATCACACTCCCTGCAGCAGGAGAACTGAGCAGAACATTTTTATATCCACCATGTAAGACTCAATAAGCACTGGAGGAAGACTGAGAATTTTTTTCAGTATGTGAAAATAAAATATCATCTAATGTTTTGGAATGAGATTCATTCTAAAGGGAAGAGACAAACCTTAAGAACTATTTAAGTCTTTCTCAGCACTGCAATTTCATTACTACACATATCTACATTGTGATCTACAATTGATGAAACTTTAGGAGCAAAAATCACAGCTGGAAATGAAAGACATTTACATTGCAAGATTGTTATTGAGGATGTACCAGATGATGATGTAGGAGCAATATTTAGAAGTCTACAGATGATGCTGAATTAAGTAAAATGGTAATAATGAGCACAGTGTATTCTCATACACAGCACTACTTTAGCCATTTAATTACTCTGCTGGGCTAACATGATAAATGCACCGGGACACAAATCAATGGTAAATGGTTCCCAGAACAAAATGTTCAAGAAAGCCACGTATACTAAACAGAATAGTGTTTGCAATATGCAGCTAGAAATACTTCTAATGATAGACCATGGAGTTGAGGAAGCAGAATTCTAATTACATATTGAAACTGGCTCTGGTAGATGAGTGGGCTACTTCCTGGTTACAAATGTGCAATTTTGGCAGGTGCTGTTAGTCTTGGAAACACAATTTAATACACAAAATGTTTCTTTATGTCCTGAGGGAGAAGAGTAAATGCCTACCTTCTCCCTTTACTGCATCTGAACTCATAACTAGCACCCACATTTATTGCAGTTAGAAATTGTAGCAGGTAAGCCCATGTTTGCCTTTCTCAAACTCTTTAACAGAGAGAAATATACATGATACCAGAGGGAAAAAGGTCATTTATAAACTGAGGACACGATACAATATTCATGCCATTTCCCATGAACTTAACCAACGACTACCTATCTTTTTTCCACTGCTTCTAAGATGATGGGAGCACAGGCTTACGGCCATTTTTATTTTCAAAGTAACTGAACGAAAAATGCCTAGTAGCACAGGGCTGAGACACTATATGATATTCAATTATTTATGAATATATTATTAAGTTAATACAAATTTCTTCTTTGAAACTACTGCTTTTTCACATATTGGTCTTTGGAATTCTGTATCTTTTACTCAGTCCTAAAAATAACAATTTATTTTATTTAGGATCTTATAAAAAGACTAAATTTCCCTCTGACATATGGCTACACAGATTTCGCACATAAACTTGCAATTCTAGAGGCAATAAACCATTAATGATTTATTAATAAGCCACTAATAATTATTAATTTATTCAGTATTTCTTATGTACAGACAGAATTTGTATATCTGGAAAATGCAACAGGAAGCAAATATAGTAGGTATTTGTTGTATTTTAAGGTATAAAATATCCAATCACACACTGAGAAACAGTTACCATATCTGTTTAGGGCTTCTGCCTCCTCCCTCACTCTCAGGATGTGCAGTTCCTAGGAAGCTGACTATAACTCCAGCCTCAGGAGCGGGACATATGAGCAATGAATGTGAACCTATCAGCTCATTCTACCCCCAATCCTGGTGGCTTGTCAATGGATATGTGCTGTTTACTAGGCCAATCAGAACTTTGAAGCTTCAATGCAAGTACTTTTTTTCAAACTTTATTTATGTTTAAATTGCCATGTAAAATTGTATGTATTTATCTTGTACAAGATGATGTTTTTAAGTGTATGTGTATGTTTACACATGCATACACATATACACACACATATATATGTACGTGTATATATAAAAAGTGGAATGGTTTACTCTAGCTAATTAACAAATACATTACCTCATAGTTATCACTTTCGGGTTGAGAGCATTTATCTGCTTGCTTAACATTTTTCAAGAATAATACATCATTATTAATTGTATTTGTTTGAGCCGTTGGGGGAGTAGATTGAATCTCCTGCTAAATGTAAGCTCGAATGGATGTATGAGCTGGACCTGTTCCCATCATATTGCTACCAGGTGGACCTGAGACTGAAGCCAACATAGCAGAAGGCAGAGCCAGAGACAGAGAATGAATTGAGCCCTGGAAACATCATCTGATTCCAACAGTACAGTGATAGCAGAGCCAGTTCTCTCCCTAGACATTTCAGTTATGCAAGCCAATAAATTATCTCTTTATTGGGTCAATTTGGATCACACTTTATACAGGCAACCAGAAGTGTCCTGACTTTCAGATTACCCAACAGAGGGAGATGAGTGTGTTGGGGTAAGATACATTGAAATGACAAAGTAATTAGAAGTGAACGTGAAACTCATTTTGTCTAACATTATCATAACAATTCTTTTAAAATAAGCACATAATAATTGAATGAGCCAGGAATGCTGACCATAACAAAATACCAGTAAGGTGATTAAGATAAATTAGGGTGTCTTATATTATGCCAACCCCTAGAAAACTTTATCAGTCCAAATAATTATCTAGATTCTTCAAGAAGGAGGAAACTATGGCAAGAAAAACATAAAAGAAAGATAATACACAAAAGAAATGTAAAGATATTTTCCCCAAGAAAGTAGTATAAATCATGGTAAGAAGGCTGGGATGTAAAAGCTAGGAAGAGACTTTGGAGAATGAACACTGAACTGCCGGTGACATTTCCTCAAGATGAAGGTGTTTTGAATTCCTGTCCCACATCTTCCTGTCCCATTACATCTTCTTTGCTCACCTGACAATCCCTTCTCTTAATAGTGGGTGCCCAACGTAAGCTTACTGATGGACTTGTAATTCAGTCAACAGTCAACAAGTATTTCCTGAGCACCTACTCTAGGCAGGTGCTGTGTGAGCTGTGAGTGATACTGTTGTGGACACAAGGATGGGCCCTTTCCACGTAGAGCTTACATTCTACCAGAATACACAGTAGAAAACAATTCATTATACGACTTATTTTTTAAATGTTTTCAAATGTTCTATGGAAGATTATGACTATGGGAAATGACATGATTTGTAGGCTCAGCAAGTATATTCTTAAGAAAGTGGCATTAGAACTGTCCTTAGTGTAGGAGTCAACCAGGTAAAGAGGAAACCAGGAAGAGTCTTGCATCAGAGGGAATAACATGAGTGAGAGATCCTGTAGTGGGAGGGAGTTAGGCATATTTGAGAATCTGAAGAAAAACCAGTGAGGCTGAAACATTGAGAGCACATGAAAAAGGAGCATAAGGTGAAGTGGGAAAAGGCAAGGGCCAGACCAAAAGGAACCTGGCCGTGAAGGATTGAGGTCTTTATTCTTAAAGTAACAGGACTTTATTGGGGAGTGCATTCAGAGGTGCCACATGATCAGATCTGTAATTTTAAAATATAATTCTGTGTGGATGATTAGTGAAAAGGTAGATGTGATGTTGGAAGTCGCATTAGGAAGCTCTTGTAGCAACTCAAATAAGAAAGGTTTGGAGTTTATTAGGGTGTCAAAATGAGGTGAAGACAAGCAGTTAGATTCAGGAGATGTTTAGGTAATAAGTAATAATCTTTTTATTGATTAAATATGGGACAGGGGCAGATAAAGACTGAGAGGTGCTTACAGTCATCCCTAGCTTTCTGGTTTGCAAGAAAAGTGGAGATTTTGTTTCCCAGTCCAGATACCAAAAATAGTCTTGATAGATGCCCAAGAGCATAAGTTTACCTTTGTCAGAAAAAATTTTGAGGTATCTGGAAATAGTAGGGAAATTGAGTAGGCAGGTAAATATATGAATCTGGACCTCAAAGGATGTATATGACAATACATATATAAAAATTTGAAAATAAAAGGCATATGAAGAGCAATTGAAGAGGCCATGAATGTGATGAGATAGCCCAGAAAGAAAGTATGAAATAAGAAGGCAGGAGGATCCTTCTGAGATTCTCTGTTATTTTATTCTCCTCTATCAGGCCTATAAACGTTGAAATAACTTCAGAGCTCCATATAAGATCATAAAAATAGAAACAAGATGGGTCATCACAGAGAGCAAGAAGAGAGAATAACTCACGGTGGAAGAAATGGTTAAGAGTATCAAATGCTACTGAGATCAAATAAGGTTTAGATTAATGTCCATTTGATTTAGTTTTATGGAGGCCATTGGTGACTGTATTAAGAGCTGGGGAAATAAGTACAATAAGCATGAAACTGAAGTATCTTAAAAATAAATACAGAATCTCCATTATTAATACATCACATTCTAGTTTTCTTAATGATGAACATGTACAAAATTAATTGTGATCTCTGATGAAACCTGTTCCTTGAGATGTAGTTGAAAGCTAAATATTTTTTTCTGTTTTGAAGTAATCCTGCTTTGGAAGTAGAATCTGAGCAGAAATAGTTTCCAAATGCACAGATCAACTTAATAATAGTATTGTCATTGCCTCCAACATTTGTGTATCAAAAACTTTGTTATGATTAAACAGTGATGGCATTTGCAACTAAAAATGGAGGATACTTGCAGCTAAAATGGAAACTACCAAATACAGCAATTATGTATCAGCATTTGGAGGCAATGAGTTAGTCTGTGCTTGCTGACTGAAAGGAAAACTCAGCCAAGACCTGTTTGAATAAAACCTGCTAACTCAACAGGAGCTGAAGGATTGAGCTGGGCTACATTTTCAGTTACCTACTTAGATCATTTCATTTAAAGTTGGAGGGCTGTAGTCTCCAGTAAGACAGACAGACTGTATGACCTTTTATCCTCCTCTACTTTCTATGTTAGTAATTCGCTGGAAGCAATCTTTTGAAGAAAATGGTATTTACAAATTAGAGATGAGATCATTATTTGGTGAGACAGAATTTATTGAGATATGATTCATTGTGAAAGTGAGAGATAAAGCAGGCCAAACCTTTAATATTCACTGTCAGGTGCAACTGCTGTTTTTGGAGACATCTGCAGAAACAGAGCATGTGTCGCTTTTCAGACCAAGTTTCTGTCTTAAACTTAAGGAACAGCTGTTTCTATCTGAGAAATGACAAGAAGAGTATAAATTTCAAAATGTGCCACAAACATCTTTCAAAATCAACAACTTCAACAGTGGAAGACATTGACTTTTTTTCTTCTTTTTCTACATTTTCTACAAATTCCTGTAAAAATAGCTCATTCATTAAAAAAGTGCATTGAGTTTGCTAACACAGTGTTAGGTTCTGGGATATAAAGTGAAAATATGCTACATCCCTTATGGAAATGGACATTGTGCCAGACCAGGCATAGAACTACATATATTACAAATTGAAAATGATAATTGGTATAACAGAAGTCTAAGAAAACTAATATGAGAGTGAATACCCTGGAGTGAGAAGAGATTCACCTTATAGAATGTGGGACATACAGAGCTGTACTTGAAGGACCAGTATATTATTAATGGGAAAGATTAAAGGGTGGTTTAAGATGGAGAGAACTGCATGAGCCAAGAGTTAGAAGTATGAACAGATATGGCTCATTTATTAAAAAAAAAAAAAAAAAACAAAACATTGTCAGAGTGCCAAGAAAAGGAAAAAAAAAATTGTTTCTATTTTATCTGAAGGTTAACACATGGAAAAGGACTTAAAGATATATTTAATTATTTACCATTTATAAAATGGATAAATGAAAAGGGAAGAAAGATAAACTCTTCTACCATAGGTAAAGAGGCAATATATTCTATTTTTAGAAGCAGGACCCTGGAGGCGGACTACCTGGGCACAGATAGAGCACCTGCACTTAGAAGCTGTGTGACCCTGGGCAAGTTATTCAACCTTCCTGAACCTTGGTTTGCTCTTCTCTAAAATGGGAATAAGAACATTACTTCGTAAACATGGTATGTTGGTTTATTAAGTGAGTTAACACATGTAAAGCCTTTGGACCTGTGTCTGGAACATAGTAATTCTTTTTTTTTTTTTTTTTTCTTTTTTTTCCAATTTTATTATTTTTTTTTTTTTTTTTTTTTTTTTATACTTTAGGGTTTTAGGGTACATGTGCACAATGTGCAGGTTTGTTACATATGTATCCATGTGCCATGTTGGTGTGCTGCACCCATTAACTCGCCATTTAGCATTAGGTGTATCTCCTAATGCTGTCCCTCCCCCCTCCCCCCACCCCACAACAGTCCCCGGAGTGTGATGTTCCCCTTCCTGTGTCCATGAGTTCTCATTGTTCAATTCCCACCTATGAGTGAGAACATGCGGTGTTTGGTTTTTTGTCCTTGCAATAGTTTACTGAGAATGATGTTTTCCAGTTTCATCCATGTCCCTACAAAGGACACGAACTCATCATTTTTTATAGCTGCATAGTATTCCATGGTGTATATGTGCCACATTTTCTTAATCCAGTCTATCGTTGTTGGACATTTGGGTTGGTTCCAACTCTTTGCTATTGTGAATAGTGCTGCAATAAACATACGTGTGCATGTGTCTTTATAGCAGCATGATTTATAGTCCTTTGGGTATATACCCAGTAATGGGATGGCTGGGTCAAATGGTATTTCTAGTTCGAGATCCCTGAGGAATCGCCACACTGACTTCCACAATGGTTGAACTAGTTTACAGTCCCACCAACAGTGTAAAAGTGTTCCTATTTCTCCACATCCTCTCCAGCACCTATTGTTTCCTGATTTTTTAATGATGGCCATTCTAACTGGTGTGAGATGGTATCTCACTGTGGTTTTGATTTGCATTTCTCTGATGGCCAGTGATGATGAGCATTTCTTCATGTGTTTTTTGGCTGCATAAATGTCTTCTTTTGAGAAGTGTCTGTTCATGTCCTCTGCCCACTTTTTGATGGGGTTGTTTGTTTTTTTCTTGTAAATTTGTTTGAGTTCATTGTAGATTCTGGATATTAGCCCTTTGTCAGATGAGTAGGTTGCAAAAATTTTCTCCCATTCTGTAGGTTGCCTGTTCACTCTGATGATAGTTTCTTTTGCTGTGCAGAAGCTCTTTAGTTTAATGAGATCCCATTTGTCGATTTTGGCTTTTGTTGCCATTGCTTTTGGTGTTTTAGACATGAAGTCCTTGCCCACGCCTATGTCCTGAATGGTATTGCCTAGGTTTTCTTGTAGGAATTTAATGGTTTTAGGTCTAACATATAAGTCTTTAATCCATCTTGAATTAATTTTTGTATAAGGTGTAAGGAAGGGATCCAGTTTCAGCTTTCTACATATGGCTAGCCAGTTTTCCCAGCACCATTTATTAAATAGGGAATCCTTTCCCCATTTCTTGTTTTTGTCAGGTTTGTCAAAGATCAGATAGTTGTAGCTATGCGGCGTCATTTCTGAGGGCTCTGTTCTGTTCCATTGATCTATGTCTCTGTTGTGGTACCAGTACCATGCTGTTTTGGTTACTGTAGCCTTGTAGTATAGTTTAAAGTCAGGTAGCGTGATGCCTCCAGCTTTGTTCTTTTGGCTTAGGATTGACTTGGCGATGCAGGCTCTTTTTTGGTTCCATATGAACTTTAAAGTAGTTTTTTCCAATTCTGTGAAGAAAGTCATTGGTAGCTTGATGGGGATGGCATTGAATCTATAAATGACCTTGGGCAGTATGGCCATTTTCACGATATTGATTCTTCCAACCCATGAGCATGGAATGTTCTTCCATTTGTTTGTATCCTCTTTTATTTCATTGAGCAGTGGTTTGTAGTTCTCCTTGAAGAGGTCCTTCACATCCCTTGTAAGTTGGATTCCTAGGTATTTTATTCTCTTTGAAGCAATTGTGAATGGGAGTTCACTCATGATTTGGCTCTCTGTTTGTCTGTTATTGGTGTACAAGAATGCTTGTGATTTTTGTACATTAATTTTGTATCCTGAGACTTTGCTGAAGTTGCTAATCAGCTTAAGGAGATTTTGGGCTGAGACAATGGGGTTTTCTAGATATACAATCATGTCATCTGCAAACAGGGACAATTTGACTTCCTCTTTTCCTAGTTGAATACCCTTTATTTCCTTCTCCTGCCTGATTGCTCTGGCCAGAACTTCCAGGACTATGTTGAATAGGAGCGGTGAGAGAGGGCATCCCTGTCTTGTGCCAGTTTTCAGAGGGAATGCTTCCAGTTTTCGCCCATTCAGTATGATATTGGCTGTGGGTTTGTCATAGATAGCTCTTATTATTTTGAGACACGTTCCATCAATACCTAGTTTATTTAGGGTTTTTACCATGAAGGGGGGTTGAATTTTGTCAAAGGTCTTTTCTGCATCCATTGAGATAATCATGTGGTTTTTGTCTTTGGTTCTGTTTATATGCTGGATTACATTTATTGATTTGCGTATGTTGAACCAGCCTTGCATCCCAGGGATGAAGCCCACTTGATCATGGTGGATAAGCTTTTTGATGTGCTGCTGGATTCGGTTTGCCAGTATTTTATTGAGGATTTTTGCATCAATGTTCATCAAGGATATTGGTCTGAAATTCTCTTTTTTGGTTATGTCTCTGCCAGGTTTTGGTATCAGGATGATGCTGGCTTCATAAAATGTGTTAGGGAGGATTCCCTCTTTTTCTATCGATTGGAATAGTTTCAGAAGGAATGGTACCAGTTCCTCCTTGTACCTCTGGTAGAATTCAGCTGTGAATCCATCAGGTCCTGGACTCTTTTTGGTTGGTAAGCTATTGATTATTGCCACAAATTCAGAACCTGTTATTGGTCTATTCAGAGATTCAACTTCTTCCTGGTTTAGTCTTGGGAGGGTGTATTTGTCAAGGAATTTATCCATTTCTTCTAGATTTTCTAGTTTATTTGCATAGAGGTGTTTGTAGTATTCTCTGATGGTAGATTGTATTTCTGTGGGATCGGTGGTGATATCCCCTTTTTCGTTTTTTATTGCATCTATTTGATTCTTCTCTCTTTTCTTCTTTATTAGTCTTGCTAGCGGTCCATCAATTTTGTTGATCTTTTCAAAAAACCAGCTCCTGGATTCATTAATTTTTTGAAGGGTTTTTTGTGTCTCTATTTCCTTCAGTTCTGCTCTGATTTTAGTTATTTCTAGCCTTCTGCTAGCTTTTGAATGTGTTTGCTCTTGCTTTTCTAGTTCTTTTAATTGTGATGTTAGGGTGTCAATTTTGGATCTTTCCTGCTTTCTCTTGTGGGCATTTAGTGCTATAAATTTCCCTCTACACACTGCTTTGAATGTGTCCCAGAGATTCTGGTATGTTGTATCTTTGTTCTCGTTGGTTTCAAAGAACATCTTTATTTCTGCCTTCATTTCATTATGTACCCAATAGTCATTCAGGAGCAGGTTGTTCAGTTTCCATGTAGTTGAGCGGTTTTGAGTGAATTTCTTAATCCTGATTTCTAGTTTGATTGCACTGTGGTCTGAGAGACAGTTTGTTATAATTTCTGTTCTTTTACATTTGCTGAGGAGAGCTTTACTTCCAACTATGTGGTCAATTTTGGAATAGGTGTGGTGTGGTGCTGAAAAAAATGTATATTCTGTTGACTTGGGGTGGAGAGTTCTGTAGATGTCTATTAGGTCCACTTTATGTAGAGCTGAGTTCAATTCCTGGATATCCTTGTTAACTTTCTGTCTCGTTGATCTGTCTAATGTTGACAGTGGGGTGTTAAAATCTCCCATTATTATTGTGTGGGAGTTTAAGTCCCTTTGTAGGTCACTGAGGACTTGCTTTATGAATCTGGGTGCTCCTGTGTTGGGTGCATATATATTTAGGATAGTTAGCTCTTCTTGTTGAATTGATCCCTTTATCATTATGTAATGGCCTCCTTTGTCTCTTTTGATCTTTGTTGGTTTAAAGTCTATTTTATCAGAGACTAGGATTGCAACCCCTGCCTTTTTTTGTTTTCCAGTTGCTTGATAGATCTTCCTCCATCCCTTTATTTTGAGTCTATGTGTGTCTCTGCACGTGAGATGGGTTTCCTGAATACAGCACACTGATGGGTCCTGAATCCTTATCCAGTTTGCCAGCCTGTGTCTTTTGATTGGAGCATTTAGCCCATTTACATTTAACGTTAATATTGTTATGTGTGAATCTGATCCTGTCATTATGATGTTAGTTGGTTATTTTGCTCGTTAGTTGCTATTGTTTCTTCCTAGCCTCAATGGTCTTTACAATTTGGCATGTTTTTGCAGTGGCTGGTACTGGTTGTTCCTTTCCATGTTTAGTGCTTCCTTCAGGAGCTCTTTTAGGGCAGGCCTGGTGGTGACAAAATCACTCAGCGTTTGCTTGTCTGTAAAGTATTTTATTTCTCCTTCACTTATGAAGCTTAGTTTGGCGGGATAGCAAATTCTGGGTTGAAAATTCTTTTCTTTAAGAATGTTGAATATCGGCCCCCACTCTCTTCTGGCTTGTAGAGTTTCTGCTGAGAGATCAGCTGTTAGTCTGATGGGCTTCCCTTTGTGGGTAACCCGACCTTTCTCTCTGGCTGCCCTTAACATTTTTTCCTTCATTTCAACTTTGGTGAATCTGACAATTATGTGTCTTGGAGTTGCCCTTCTCGAGGAGTATCTTTGTGGCGTTCTCTGTATTTCCTGAATCTGAATGCTGGCCTGCCTTGCTAGATTGGGGAAGTTCTCCTGGATAATATCTTGCAGAGTGTTTTCCAACTTGGTTCCATTCTCCCCATCATTTTCAGGTACACCAATCAGACGTAGGTTTGGTCTTTTCACATAGTCCCAAATTTCTCGGAGGCTTTGTTCATTTCTTTTTATTCTTTTTTCTCTAAACTTCCCTTCTCTCTTCATTTCATTCATTTCATCTTCCATCAGCGATACCCTTTCTTCCAGTTGATCGCATCTGCTACTGAGGCTTCTGCAATCTTCGCGTAGTTCTCGAAACTTGGCTTTCAGCTCCATCAGCTCCTTTAAGCCCTTCTCTCCATTGGTTATTCTAGTTATCCATTCTTCTAATATTTTTTCAAAGTTTTTAACTTCTTTGCTATTGTTTTGAATTTCCTCTCGTAGCTCAGAGTAGTTTGATCGTCTGAAGCCTTCTTCTCTCAACTCATCAAAGTCATCCTCCATCCAGCTTTGTTCCGTTGCTGGTGAGGAACTGCATTCCTTTGGAGGAGGAGAGGTGCTCTGCTTTTTAGAGTTTCCAGTTTTTCTGCTCTGTTTTTTCCCCATCTTTGTGGTTTTATCTACTTTTTGTCTTTGATGATGGTGATGTACAGGTGAGTTTTTGGTGTGGATGTCCTTTCTGTTTGTTAGTTTTCCTTCTACCAGACAGGACCCTCAGCTGCAGGTCTGTTGGAGTTTACTAGAGGTCCACTCCAGACCCTGTTTGGCTGGGTGTCAGCAGCGGTGGCTGCAGAACAGCGGATTTTCGTGAGACCACAAATTCAGCTGTCTGATAGTTCGTCTGAAAGTTTTGTCTCAGAGGAGTACCCAGTTGAATGAGGTGTCAGTCTGTCCCTACTGGGGGGGGTGCCTCCCAGTTAGGCTGCTCAGGGGTGAGGGACCCACTTTAGGAGGCAGTCTGTCCGTTCTCAGATCTCCAGCTGCGTGCTGGGAGAACCACTACTCTCTTCAAAGCTGTCAGTCAGACAGGGACCTTTAAGTCTGTGGAGGTTCTTGCTGAGTTTTTGTTTGTCTGTGCCCTGCCCCCAGAGGTGGAGCCTATAGAGGCAGGCAGGCCTCCTTGAGCTGTGGTGGGCTCCACCCAGTTTGAGCTTCCTGGCTGCTTTGTTTACCTAAGCAAGCCTGGGCAATGGCGGGCGCCCCTCCCCCAGCCTCGCTGCCGCCTTGCAGCTTGATCTCAGACTGCTGTGCTAGCAATCAGTGAGACTCTGTGGGCACAGGACCCTCCGAGCCAGGTGCGGGACACAATCTCCTAGTGTGCCGTTTTCCAGGCCCGTTGGAAAAGCGCAGTATTGGGGTGGGACTGACCCGATATTCCAGGTGCTGTCTGTTTCCCCTTTCTTTGACTAGGAAAGGGAACTCCCTGACCCCTTGCGCTTCCCGAGTGAGGTAATGCCTCGCCCTGCTTCGGCTCGCGCACAGTGCGCTTCACCGACTGTCCTGCACCCACTGTTAGGCACTCCCTAGTGAGATGAAACGGGTACCTCAAGCAGAAATGCAGAAATCATCCGTCTTCTGTGTCGCTGGGGCTGGGAGCTGGAGACCGGAGCTGTTCCTATTCGGCCATCTTGGCTCCACCCCCCCAATTTTATTATTCTTGCAACTGTTTCTGTTTGGCGACGGAATCGCTCCTGCTCGCCCCTCTGACTGACTCCGGAACATAGTAATTCTACATAATGTTGTCTTTTATTCAAAAAGCTTCAGCCATTATTATTTGATAGGTTACAGCTCCACCTACTGGTTGATGGGGTTTGGTACTGTTTTTGGTTTATTTGGATTCACATTGTTTTTATGTATGTAGGCACCATGGGTGGCAGAGTATGTTTTCTCTCATGGTTTCTCCCTTGCTATTTTCCTATTGAAGTCAATGCATGCCTGCACTTTCAAAGAGAAGCAGACGACAAAATAGAAAGTTAAAGTCACCTGTTTTGGGTTTTAAAAAGCCAAAAAATTTTAGAGAAATTAAGGGATTCTCAGTTATGGACAGACTGCCCTGAAGTAAACAAAATGGACCATTTATCCCAAACTAGAAGAGACATCTGGGGCTGATAGAGGGGTAGGTGTGAAGAAAGATCTATTCTCTTCTTCCTGGTAGCTCTGCTAAGGAGGCCGAAATGCACACAGGCCAACTGGCGTTAAGGAAGGCAAGTGGAAGACTACGGGTAGCCCAAGCATGACACTGGATAAGACTGGATGGTGCTGACCTGAAGTAACCTGTGTGATTCTGCAAGCACTGCTGTTATCTCTTAAAGCTGGATTACATCTTAGGCCATGAGAAGCCAGGAAATTCCTATAGTGTTTGAGGTTCTTATTGTCGCTGCTAGTAATGACAATGGTCGTGCACAATTCATTATATAAAATATAAAATGATCTGAATTGCTCACCTGAGCTTATGGCTACATAATAGCTATATCCTGGCTGTAAATGAAAATACAATTTTCATACAAATCTAGATTATTCTTTTTCCTCTGTTCTGCATTCTCTTGTTACATGGTAAACAAAATAGGGTTGAACTCAGAAAGCTAAGTCTCAAAGGTTTTTCAAACCAATCTTTATCTCAGTTAAAAGAAATTCAAAAGTTTCCACCAGAAGTCACCACAAATCTAGGCCAAGTTGGTATCCTCAGTTTGCTTCCATTATTCTCCCAAGTCTAATTCTGACACCCTTCTAGACCATCTCCCTCTTTTCTCTGAATTTCAATACCAACTTTCCTCACACTACCAACTTCTCACAAAAAATTGTTTTAAAATTTTCCTTTCCTAATTTCTATGATGGCCCCAAGCATACATTACTGCTGTCTGTCTCATGGCATTGGTCTGATTATCTACTTAAAGACATTGAGAATAAGGCTTAAAAGAACATAATTTCCCACAAGACATTTTCATTTTGTTAATACAGGGGAAATGTCAGTTATTGGAATGTGTGAGGAAAATAAATTTAACACAGGACAATACCTTGGGCTGCTGTCTATTTATTGGGTTGTTGCAAAAGTAATTGTGGTTTTTGCCATTTTTAAAAATAATGGCTTTTTAGAATTTTAAACATGAAATCAATGCAGAAATCCCAAGTAAAAATCTGCTCCTATCACTGGAAGTTAAAGAAGCCCTCCACTGATACCTTGTAGCACATATAATTTAAAAAGACACATCATTTTAAATACGCTCAATCATTTGATTTTCATGAAAACCAGTTATAATCGATGGTGTACTACCATCCTTAAATGAGCTACCATCAATTGCTCTTTACTTCTCAATGTTAAGCATGCAAATGCTTTCTAAACTCAAAATTTTGCAAACTGTTTTTTAACTCTCCTTTTATTAATGCAATCATAATTATTAATTTTGAAGAGTTTTCATAAGTTTGATTCTACAATGAATATTTAAAGATAAGAGCTTTAGATAAAACTCATTTTCCCTTCACTCAGAATAGTAAGTCTGTAGAAAATATTAGTTTGGCTTCAAAAATGGACAGATTAAAAGTTACTTGGAAGCTTCTACATCTTGCTGAATAAAAGCAAAAAAACAGCAATCAAGGCTAATGGAAAAACAAATGCAAGATGCACTTCTATGTTTAAAGGCTCTTTTCATACTCGTAGACTTCAGCTCCACAGAGAAAATACCTTGTTCATTTTAATTTTTAGTAGATATTGATCATGTATTAGCATTATAACTACCAAATGCTGAAGCTGAAAGCACCTTAGTCACAATTGAGACTAGCCCCTAGTTTTCAGATAATGAGAGCCAGGGATCTAAGATCCACACAATTAACAGATTTGCCGCAGGCACAAATAAAGCCACGGAGACCTGGAATTATGTCTTGGTTTCTTAATTCATATTCCAAGACCATTCGAAGACTGGACCTCACACTACATTTTCATCTATTTGGGAGTTAATGTTGATGTTCTGCCAAACCCTACCTTCCCTATCGTGTCTATTAGAGAAACTCACTCTTTTCTTTCTAACTCCCCTCCATTCAGTTAATTCCGGATGCCACTATCATGCTTGCATCTTTGTCCTGATTCATCTTTCTGTCTCTAGTCATATATCCTATTCTGCCCACTGCTAGCTAGATAAATACTACTAAGATGCAAATCTGACCATGTCATTCACCTCATTGAACTCTCCAAACAGTGATAAGTAATGCTCATTTACCACTTATTAAGTCTTTAGACTCATTGTTTCATTGAATCTTCAGAATTGAGACGAGGAAACTGGCACCAGAAGACTGAAAAGCTTGTCCTGGGTCCCAGCTAGTAAGTGGCAAAGGAAGATTCACACTTCAGACTTCAAGCTCTTATCATGCTATGCTATGCTGCTTCTAGGATGCAGCAGTGCTCTTAGGACAAATTCTGAACCCCTTCCACACCACAAAAGGTTGTTGGATATAGAGAATGCTAACAAGGAGTTGCTTACACCTTTACCATTACTCTGGTTACCTGAGGATACTTAAGCCAGACTAAACTTATGATTCTCAATGTCCATGTACTGTTTCTCTCCTCTGAAAAAGATGGGATTGAGAATGTCAGGGGCTAATTACTGGAAAGACTGATATTCTTCCACTTTCATGTCATTCAAAATAAACATAATATTAAATCATTAAGTGTAAGAAAACAGAATAAAGTAATTTTTCCTATGGTAGACAGTCAGATATTTTGAATATCAAATTCTTTATACTTGTTTCTGATTGCTTTTAGATCTCTGCTTTCCTAAAGCAGAGAAACAACCTGATACAATTTGGCTGTGTCACCACCCACCTCTCATCTTGAGTTGTAACTCCCACATGCCCACGTATTGTGGGAGGAACCCTGTGGGAGGTGATTGAATTATGGGAGCTGGCCTTTCCTGTGCTGCTCTTGTGACAGTGAATGAATCTCATGAGATCTGATGGTTTAAAAAAAAGACTGAGTTGCCCTACACAAGCTCTCTCTTTGCCTGCCGCCATCCATGTAAGACATGAATTGCTCCTCTTTGCCTTCTGTCATGATTGTGAGGCTTCCCCAGCCATATGGAACTGTAAGTCCAATTAAACCTCTTTCTTTTGTAAATTGCC
The DNA here is from genome assembly GCF_009828535.3 of Hylobates moloch. Lineage (NCBI taxonomy): Eukaryota > Metazoa > Chordata > Mammalia > Primates > Hylobatidae > Hylobates > Hylobates moloch. The sequence continues at coordinate 36,086,277 of NW_026652280.1, forward strand.
CAGTCTGTGGTATGTCTTTATTAGCAGTGTGAAAACAGATTAATATACAACCTGTACATAACAACCTGTACTTTGCTTGCCTTTTGGGTAAACTGGCATGCATTCCTGGGATCCCATTTTTTATGCATTCTTTTTGCCTGACTAACTTATTTCCAGATTATAGAAGACTACCTAATCTTATAATGGTCTTCCCTGAAACTAGGTCAGCTCCCAAGACTTTGTCTTACCCCAGCCTTCTGCACATCTCTTATGTAGCCCTTTATCACACTGCCCATCTATTAGTCTATATCTCAAACGGCATAGTTATATACCTTTACAACCTAACAGATTTCAAGCAACCAATTGTTATTAATAAAATAAATGAATAAGAATTGAGCTCTATCCTTGTGCTGTGTTATAAATGCAACAAGATAAGAATTCAGAAACTTGAGTTCTAATTTTGGGTCTATGAGAGAATGTTTTATAATCCTTGATCTTGCCTCATTTCCTAATAAATAAAGCATAATAAAATTTAAATGTGTTTACCTACATCATAGAGACTTCATGAGCATCTATGGAGAAAATGTCAATTAAAACAATTTAAAAGGAAAACCATTGTTGGAGAAAAGCTTATGTTATTTTCATGACTGTAAAATGTATCAATATCTCTAAACATCATTTGATACTAAACAGAACATTATGAGCAATATAAAGGATTTCACCTTACAGCTCAGGTCTTGAGTCATTGAAGTTAGAATTATAAACCTGAGCCTTAGACATATAAAGCAGAGGGTGTAAAATATGACCAAAGACTACCACCCAATACGCCTGGATAAAGTCAATGGAGGATTCAGAGGATCTGGCTACTAACTTTATTTAGCAGATTGAGCTAGCATTGGATAAATAAACATGAGAAGAAACAGGATTGATTTACATAATTAGCTGAATTCTATTTTGCCTTTTCCCTACTGGAATCAGTTGAGAAACTGTTCTAGCTGAAGGAACCTGTAAAAATTGTCTTCTGCTGTGGAGTGGAGGTGGGGGCACCTAAATAAGTATGATGTAAACACGTTGCCTGCATATCCACAAATCTTTTGGGTGACAGCACCCAAAATACATGTATGACCAATTTTATATGTATAGACACTGTTTACTTCCAAAATTCAGAGCAGTGTTTCCTACTGGAAAAATGCTGCACCAACATGTAAGTAACTTGATGCCTAGATTTATTCCTGAATTAGTCTTTCAGCCTGAGACAAGTTACTTTATTCACTTAATCTATGTCAGGTTCTTTTTCTATGAAAATGAGTAGAAAATACCATTTGCATCTACCAGGTAGCATTATTATATAGATTAAACTCCAAAAGAGATGGGGAGAATGTTCTGTTTGAAGCATTCAGGGTTCTGCAAGGGATAGAGAACTTGGTCTCCATGCCTCAATAAGACCATCAATGGACACAATGGATACTAAAATTAGTCTAACCATAGGAGTGCTGGGATTATTAAGTAAAATAAGGGTTACTTGAACACAAGGCCTGTGATACACCAACAATTAATCTGATAACCCAGATAGCTATTAAGTGACTAACAGGTGGGTGATGCAGATAGCATAAATATGCTGGACAAAGGGATGATAAATGGACACAGTGGGATGGTTGAGATTTCATCAGGATACTTAGAATGGCATACAATTTAAAACTTGCAAGTTGTTTATTTCTGGGATTTTCCATTTAATGTTTTCAAACCATGGTTGACCTCAGGTAACTGAAACCATGAAGGGAAAGCTGCAGATAAGAGGGGAGAATTGGGGAGTGCAAGGACACCTTTTCTATCCACTCAGATAACTCCACTGTTAAAATTCTTTTCTACTTCATTTGCTCTGTAGCCTCCTTATCTCTCTGTCCACACACAGACACATATGTATGTCATCATCAGCCTTTTGTTTTCAACTATTTAAAAGCAAGCTGCAGATAGGATATCTCCAACACCCCTAAATGCTTCAGTGTTTCTTTCAACCAAATAATGTCTCCTATCTAACTACCATAAACATTTCCAAATCAGGAAATCAAGCTGATATGACACTTTCTTTCTTTCTGGTCCAGAACGTCATCTAGGAATACCCATTAACTTAATTGCTGTGTCAATTCAGTCTTCTCCAAACTACATGTTTATTAGTCTTTCTCTGTATTTAATATCCTGGATAGATTTAAAATCTATACGCCTTATATTTTGTAGGATGATCCTTAATTGCATCTGTCCAGTGTTACCTCATAATCAGACCCATAACACTTTAAATAATTTTAAAAAATAATTTTGAAGTCTTCTTTATGGCATCATATCAGGGACAGGCAATATCTGTCCATCCCACCACTAATGGTGTTAACCATAAATGCATGGTCCCATAATGTCTCCCTCACTGTAAATTCACAATATTTTTGGTAATCAATAAATATTTTTCCATGCCCTGTTCTTTCCTTATTAGCTTTAGCCTCAATTATTGACTATTACATGAAACAACTAGCAACATGATGATTGCTAAACTCTGACGTTCAATTTCTTTTTCCCCCTACATTTATTATGGGCATTCTACCACAAGGAAGAGCTTTCTACTCTCACCATCAACTGTACATTTATTCAAACATTTATTTATATCAGTATGAACTCATGGATTTCTATTTTACTCAATGTGGTGCAATCCATCACTATCATTATTGACTTTGATGCTCTAATTGTACCATATTTGTCCAGAAGGAGTCCCTTCAAGCTGGCTCTTGTGGCCTCTTGACGTGTCGCCAGTGTTCTTTTAGGGTTTACTACAATATATTCTAGACCCATCTTATTTTCTTCTCAGAGCCCTTGAATGTAGCATTTCAAAAATATTTATTTAAAGGCCCCTGGTGATATTTAGATATCAACATCTGGGTGCTAGGTATGTTCATTTCTAGTGAGATGCCTTCACTTTTCATTATTTCTAGATTTTCTGGAAGATCAAGGAATGTAATATATGAATATATATGTATGCATACATATAAGTATGTATATTCAGAAATTTTCATGTACATAAGTGCGTATATATATATACACACGTATACACATATAAACATACATATGTATGTATATGTCTCATATAGGTTAATATCCATAACTATAATTATATTCTGACAAATCAATGGACATATTTCTTTCTACCCTTTCAGTATTTTGAATTACTTTCTCCAGTTAGAAACTTGGCTTTCACTATTCATAGTGTATTTTTCATTCACTTATTTGTTTAATATTATCAGTCTTACAACTGTGCTCCCCTTTCGTCTGCTACCTCTGCACCCATCCCCTTTAGCACCTTGTAACCTAGACTGCCAAAGTGCTTTGTGTAGCTTCCTCTACCCTCAAATGCCATATCCTTGGGTGCTAGTGAGCACACAGCCAGAATGCTTCCATGTGGCATCTCCTAACCTGTCCACATCCTTGGCTACTGGTAAGCACATTGTCACTGTGTCTTGGAATATTTCCTCTGTTCACCTCTTATTACTGATCTCCAAGCCCTCAGGCACCTCTCAAACACTCTGCAGCATGAAGAAAGGAAAAGGAACCTGGGAAGAACAGGGACAATGGAAATGGAGGATGATTCTTGGTTTTTACATGCCCTTCCATTATATCAGACTGTCAGCTGTGGCTTTTCCTGTTGTCAATATGCCTATCTCTACCGTATCATCCCCCAACTTCCACACATCTGATATTTCCATCAAATCAGTGTAATAAAGATACTTAGCCTGTCTGTGCATTTGCTTCCTCATCTGTATTATGGCATAATAATGATGCAGAGTTCATATGGTTGTTGTGGGGGTTATATGTGCTTAAAATAATGACAAAGAGTGAGTGCTGAATAGACACTAACAATTGTTTAATTCCTATTTGGGCCATGTGATGGCACCAGAAGCCCTGTTTTCAGTATTTGGTGGCTGGCAGTAGACATTTCCTGGCAGTCTGTTGGCTCATGGAAGATCTGACCAGAGAAGCAGATTAGCGTTTTTGAAAACTTTGCTCGTAAAGAAACCGGCTATAGGTCAGGGACACTTTCATTGTGACCAAACAAAATCAGCGCATGAGGTCATGTGAATCACAAATGCTATTCTTCACAAAAGTAAAGTGTGAAAAACTTCCATGGGCTAAGATGACTGGAAAAAAAGGAACATAATACTTTAAACTCACACCTTTCTTGACCTTTTACTTCCTTTTGGAGCTCAATAAATGTCAATGCTATTTGAGGCTCTTTGTTCTGTGTTACCCATCTTGAATTGTGTTTCATGGTTAGGTCTTCTTGAATAAGTTCTCTTTGGTGTGCTGTAATTTTTATCTCTCTATTTCCTAGAAATGAATGGGAAACCTATATATATGCAGACTGACTTAGGAGAATATACTAACTCCTAATCCTTTGCCATTCTCTGAGTCTGGTGCTATTCATAGCAAGTGCCACACTGTTGCTTCAATGGTGTCAAGCTATCAGTGGAAATGGGAAACAATCTGATCCAGGTGTGAAGATGCAGAGCAGAAAATGATGCTAAATTGTGACAGTAGTAACCCAGTTCATCCTAAGGAGCAGATAGAATTGATGATTTACCACGCTTTCAAGAACTTGGTGCTTGATTTACCATTGTTCTAGTGACTATCATTCACCCTACAGATAACCAGAGAAAAGATTCCTTATAGAACCTACACTGCTTTTTTTATTAGTATGTCCCTGGTTGTCACCCTATTGTAACAGGATCATTCTTTCTTCTGAGATAGATGACAGAGCACGAACATCCTCAAATAACATTGACTAACTCCCCTCAGAGTCCTTGACGAGGCCATTTATCTACTGAAATACATTTTTAACACTTTCAAAACAAAGAAATCCAGCATATGGCAGTTAATTTGGATCTTAACAACTCTGTACTTTGAAAAGACAAATGATCAGCAAGCTGTTTCAAACCTTAACCTATAACTTGAGAGGAATAATTTATTATCCAAACAAAACTCCTTTAATTAATCAAAACTTAACATTAAATTCAGAATTAAGTTATGCCACCAAGCCATCTGTTTCCAAGTACACACAGGCATTCTCCTCTCCTACTGACAAAATACTTTGTCCTATGTAAGTTTGCAAACAGGTGTTTTTTAAAACTTAATTAAACTCAGACATTGTATTATTCACTAAACATATCTTAATGACTTTTAATCAAGAGTTGGCTGGCATAAAAAGCTATTTAACATTTCTGTGAAAGAGAAAGGCAACAGATAATTAAGAATCTAGCAAAAAAAGAAGTGATCAACTTGTCAGGCACAGAATGACAAAGAAGTGAAAGTTTGTCTTATTGGTAATAATGACAAAATTCACCTGATCTGCCATGAAATCATGATCCAAGCTTCCATTATTTAACTTCTAGACTTTTTAAGCAAATTGGAGTTCAGTTATCCATAATTTTGAACACACAGAATGCAAATAAGCTTGGGAAAGAAGAAAAGTCTGAATCATTTATGAGTGAAAAAAAGTAGACATCCTAAAGCACGCATCAATAAGCATGCCTCATTGAATGGTTCAAAATTTACTGATACTACAAAAATATACCTGCCAATAGGGAAGAAGAGAGAAAATGTTAAATACACAGTCAAACAGAATTTTAAAAATCTGTATATGGCTCTTTCCCTTAGGGAGGTATACCTTATATATTTCAGGAGCTTCTGAAAGCATTGCTGTATTACAAGTGAAGATAAATAATGATTCAGGAATAATGTTACATTATGCCTACTGCGTACAATGTAAGGAGGTAAATAATTATGTGTTGCATCTAATTTTATATAAACTTAAATTTAAAATAATTTAGGTGCATCCCAAATACCTGTTTAGTAGGATAATTTGTTCCCCTAGTATGTTAGGTTTGGAAAATTTTCCTTTACTTTTATGGTTTAAGTTAATTTGGTCCAAGAACTTTAAAAGACACTAATGGTAGACTATGGATACAATTCGATAGACTAGATTCATAATATATTCCATGTCAGTCAACTGGAAGATAATTTTAGGTGAAGGAAACAGCTGAGTTTTCTAGAGATCCCTTCCATAAGTTGTGCAGCATGATTTAGTATTCATGTCAAAATATAAATAAATGCCAAGGAGCTATGTTTTAAAGTGTTTTTCAAACACTTTTCATTACAACTTCCAAGCTTCCTGAATGTAGGTATTCTAAAGCCATTCAATATCCTTTCCTTTCTTTTCTTTTTCTCTTTCTTCTCCTTTCTTCCTTGCTTCCGTCCATCTTACCCACTTTTCCACCTTTATTCCTTTATTTGGTTCTAATACATTATGCTGATTTAAAACAAATCTTTACCATGTTTCCATCTCCAGTTGAGATAGACCAAACTTTACGAAAAACTAAAACAGTGAGATAAAATTTTAAGACATATATTTCAAACCACTGGAGAGCTACAAATGCAGCAAACAAGAAAGAAAATTATGAAGACATAGAAAAAAACATATATAGAGAGGTCTACGTTTATATAAAACTATTAAGTGAAAATAAACTGCTATATTATTCCAGTCATTGCTATATTGGTGTATCGGTCACTTGCATTTGAAGTTAACTCTAATAAGTAAAGCTATTCCGTGCTAGAATAGAGTCCAACCTAGCTTTGATGATTTACATTTCACTAATTTGTATGCTGCCATAGAGCACTTGAACTTCAGAACCTTTGAGAAAGGGATTGAGGAGAAATATATGATCAGAAAAATGAAAAGAGCAACCCTATGAAATTATTCAGTGTTCGATTTTCTTCATCCTTCTGTGCTAGAAATGTAATTGGCTGTTGGGGAAGCTTCATGCCCATTTTCATGCTCTCAGATAACAGAATAATTATTGAGGACTCTATTAATAACTCTGCCAAAGGAGACAATATTGAATTTATATTTCAGGAACTGGCCTGTAAGTGTTCGCTCAGCTCCTCACTAGCTGTGTAACATTGTCAAGTACTCTACCCTCTATGAGCCTCAATATTTTCATCAATCTGATGAATCATGTAAATGACTATAATAATCACTACCAGAGGGCGGGGCCAAAATAGCAGGGCCAAGATGGCAGACTAGAAGCAGCTCATCTGTGCAGCTCTCTTGGAGAGGAAACAAAAGGGCTGGCGATGCCAGGCATGGTGGCTAATGCCTGGGAAGCCAAGGTGGATGGATCACTTGGTCCCTAGTTCAAGACTAGCCTGGCCAACATGGTGAAACCCTGCCTCTACTAAAAATACAAAAATACAAAAATTGCCCAGCATAGTTGGAGGCACCCTTAAGAATGGCTTGCACCTGGGAGGCAGAGGCTGTTGTGAGCCGAGATTATGCCACTATACTCCAGCCTGGGGTGTCAGAGTGAGACCCTGTCTCAAAAAAAAAAAAAAAAAAAAGGTGTGGGGGGTGGGCCTGGTGAACACTAACCCTGCAGGCCAATCATCTGAGAAACCACACTGGGATCTATCTAGGCAGCAGGGGAACACAGAGAATAGAGAGGAGCAAAGCTGAGAGCCAGCCTATCTGGGTTCAGTGTGGGGCAGGGGAACCTTTCCTACACAGAAAAGGGTGAGTGAGTGAGAGCCCTCAGAGCAATTCACGCTCACCACAGGGATCTGTGCAAGACTGGAAACAGGAGAATCCCACTGGCCACCCCACAACTCCATACCATGCTTCTAGAATGAGACAGAGAGCCACCTGGACATTTTGTCGGGGCAACTCTTGAGTCCAAGGAGACCACTATGAACCTTGAGAAATAGAGGGGAACAGCACTGGTGCCATAGCCCCAGTAGAAGCTACAGTTGTAGTGCCTGGGAGCAGTGAGATTGCTCTACCTCAGCTTACCAGACAGCGCTTAGTGCATACTTCTGGCCCAGCCATCTTGCTTCTGCCTGAACTCAACCAGCGACTCCACTAACCCTCACCACTGGCAGCCAAGCAGGCAACACTTGCTAGAGCTTCGAGTCTAGCAGTCCTGTTTTGTGTAAACTCAGTTGGAGGGCACAGCCTCTTGTTGTCTTCAAAAATACCCAGATGGCAGAGCACATGACCGTACCCACCTCCACCACTGGTAGCCAGGCAGGCAATGTTTGCTAAAGCTTTTGGTCCAGTGGCCCCACTTCTGTATGAACTCAGCTGGAGGCTGCAGCTTCCTGTTGTCCCAGGAAACAGCCAGATGGCAGGGCACATGACCCCACCTGCCCCTACCACTGGTAGCCAGGCAGGCAGCACCTGCTAGAGCTTCTGGCCCAGTGGCCCTGCTTCAGTGTGAACTCAGCTAGTGGGTGCAGTCTCCTCTTATCCCCAAGAAGCACCCAGATGGGAGGGCAGGTGACCCAAGGCATCCCCACCACTGACACCCTGACAGGCAATGCTTGCTAGAGCTTCCAGCTCATTGGTTCTGCTTCTGTGAGAACTCAACTGGAGGGCACAGCTTCCTGTAGTCCCAGAAAACACCTGGATGGCACAGCACATAATTCTGCCCATTCCTGCCACTGGTAGTAAGGCAGACAATGCCAATTAGAGTCTCTGGTCCAAGGTCCTGCTTTTGTGGGAACTCAGCTAATGAGGACAGCATCCCACTGTCCCAGGAAGCACCTGGATGGCAGGGCAAGTTATCCCCATGCCCACCCCCGCCCCGTGCTGGTAGCCAGGTGAGCCACACCTGCTATTGCTTCTGGCCCAGTGGTCCTACTTCTGCCTGAATTTGCCAGGAGATGCATCCTCTTGTTGCCATCGAAACACTTGGATGGCAAGGTGGGCAACTCCACCAACCCCTGCCTCTCATAACCAGATAGGCAACACATGTTAGATCTTCCAAACCAGCAGTCCCACTTCCACCTGAAATCTGCAGACAGGTGCAGCCCCATGTTTGCCAGGAAGCAGACAGATAGCAGATTAGGGCCAACTTGGCAAAGATATAGCTTGTCTGCTAACTGTCTCTGCCTTATGGAGCCCTGTGAAACAGAAAACCCAACAAAAGAAATGTATACATAGAGACACTAATCAGAGAGGGATTCTCCAAGATCCAAGAGTGGACTAGAATTGAAGCCAGTCAAGTGAATCCACATTGTCTTATAAATCAAACCCCCAAGAACATTAAAGAAGAAAAAAGCAAAAAAATTCCATCCAAAGGACAGCAATGTCAAAGATTGAGAATACATCAGCCCACACAAATAAGAAAGAAACAGTGCAAGAACTCTGGCAACTCAAAAAGCCAGCATGTCTTTTTAGCTCCAAACAACCACACTTGTTCCACAGAAATGGTTCTTAACAAGGCTAAATTGGCTGAAATGTCAGAAATAGAATTCAAAATATGGGTAGGAATGAAGGTCATTGACATACAGCAGATAGTCAAAACTCAATCCAGGAAACCTAAGGAATACAGGAAAAAATATACAAAATCACCATTATAAGAAAGAACCAAACTGATCTGACAGAACTGAAAAGGACACAAGAATAATTTCATAATGCAATCACAGTATTGACAGCAGAGTTGACCAAGCTGACAAAAGAATCTAAGAGCTTCAAAACTGATCTCTGAAATAACTCAGACAAAAATAAAGAAAAAAAGTAAAGAATAATGAACAAATTGGCCTTTGAGAAATGTGGGATTATGTAAAGAGAACAAATCTGTGACTCATTAGTGTCCTTGAAAGAGAGGGAGAGAAACCAAGCAACTTGGAAAATGATATTTCAGGATACCATTTATGAAAATTTCTCCAACCTCACTAGAGAGACCAACATTCAAATTCAAGAAAGGGAAAGATTCTTTGCAAAATACCAACCAAGACCATCCCAAAGACACACAATCATCAGATTCTCCAAGGTCAAAATGAAAGAAAAAGTGTTAAAGGCAACTAGAGAGAAGAGGTAGGTCACCTACAAAGGGAACTTCATCAGGTTAATAGCAGATCTGTCAGCAGAAACTCTACAAATCAGAAGAGATTGAGGCCTACATTCAGGATTCTTGAACTAAGCTTCATAAGTGAAGGAGAAATAAGATCCTTTTCAGACAAGCAAATTCTGAGGCGATTTGTAACTACCAGATCTGCCCTGCAAGAGATCCTGAAGGGAGAGCTAAATATGAAAAGGAAAGATCACTATCAGCCACTACAAAAACACACTTAAGTACATAGACCAGTGGCACTATGAAGCAGCAACACAAAAAAGTCAGCAAATAACTAGTGAACAACATGATGACAGGATCAAACCCACACATCTCAATAGTAAACTTAAATGTAAGTGGATTAAATGTCTCAAAAGACACAGAGTGGCTAGTTAAAGAAGCAAAATTCAACAGTATGCTGTCTTCAAGAGACCCATTTCACATGCAATGACACCCATAGGCACAAGGTAAAGGGATGGACAAAAATTTACCAAGCAAATCAAAACCACTAAAAGGCAGGAGTTGCTGTTCTAACTTCAGACAAAACAGACTTTAAACCAACAAAGATAAAAAATAATAAAGAAAGGAATTACATATTGGTAAATGGCTCAAAGGCTAAATGACAAGACCTCACTATCTTAAATATATGTGCACCCATCACAGGAGCATCCAGATTCATAAACCAAGTTCTTAGAGACCTACAAGAAGACCTAGATAACCATATAATAATGGAGGCAGAATTTAATACCCCACTAATATTTTAGACAGACCATCAAGGCAGAAAACTACCAAAGATATTTGTGACCTAAACTCAACACTTGACTAAATGGACCTAATAGACATCTATATAACTTTCCAGTCAAAAACAATAGAATACACAGTCTTCTTATCTGCACATGGCACATACTCTAAAATCAAACACACAATAAGGCATAAAATAATTATCAGCAAATTAAAGAAAACAAATCATATCAACTATGCTCTCATACCACAGTGCAATAAAAATAGTAATCAACGTTAAGAAAATCACTCAAAACCATACAATTACACGGAAATTAACCTGCTCCTGAATAACTTTTGAGTAAATAATGAAAATAAGGCAGAAATCAAGAAAGTATTTGAAACTAATGTGAAAAAAGATACAACATATGATAATCTCTGAGACAAAGCAAAGCAGAGTTAAAAGGAAAGTTTATAGCACTAAATGCCACATCAAAAAGTTACAAACATCTCAAATTAAAAACCTAACATCACAATTAGAGAGACTACAGAAACAAGAGAAAACAGACCCCAAGGCCAGCAGAAGACAAGAAATAAGCAAAATATGAGCTGAACTGAAGGAAACTGAGACACGAAAAATATACAAAAGATCATAGAATCCAGGACCTGTTTCTTTTGAAAGAATAGGATAGACCATCAACTAGACTAATAAACAAAGAAGAGAGAATATCTAAATAAACACAATCCAAAATGATAAAAGGGATCTTATCTCTTACCTCACAGAAATATAAAAACCCTCAGAGACTATTACGAACACTTCTATGTACACAAGCTAGAAACCTAGAAGAAATAGATAAATTCCTGGAAACATATAAGATTTTGAGATTGAAGCAGGAAATGATATAATCCCTCAACAGCCCAATATTGAGTTCTGAAATTGAATCCATAATAAAAAGCCAAGGATCATATGGATTCACAGGTGAATTCTACCAGATGTATAATAAAGAGTTGGTACCATTTCTACTGAAATTATTCTTAAAAATTGAGGAGAAGGAACTCCTTCCTAACTCATTCTATGAGGCCAGCATTATCTTGATACCAAAACATGGCAGAGACACAACACAAAAATAAAACTTCAGGCCAACATCCTTGATAAACACAGATGCAAAAATAATCAACAGAATACTAGCAAACTGAATCCAGCAACACATCAAAAAGCTAATTCACCCCAGTCAAGTAGACTTTTATTCCTGGGATGCAATGTTGGTTCAACATATGCAAATCAATCCATGTGATTCACCACATAAACATAACTAAAACCAAAAACCACATGATTATCTCAATAAATGCAGTAATGCTTTCAATAAAATTCAACAGCCCTTAATGTTAAAAGTCCTCAACAAATTAGGCATTGAAGGAACATACCTCAAAATAATAAGAGTTATCTATGACAAACCCACAGCCAACATTATACTGAGTGGGCAAAACCTAGAAGCACTTCCATTGAAAACTGGCACAAGAAAGGATGCCTTCTTTCACCACTATTATTCAACACAGCACTGGAAATCCTAACCAGAGCAATCAGCTAAGAGAAAGAAATAAAAGGCATCCAAATTGGAAGAAAGGAAGTCAAACTATCCCTGTGTGCAAATGATATAATTCTATACCTAGAAATCCCCATAGCTTCTGCTCAAAAGTTCCTTGATCTGATAAACAACTTCAGCAGAGTCTCAGGATACGAAATTAATGTACAAAAATCAGTCACATTCCTAGACACCAACAACATCCAAGTTGAAAGCCAAATCAAAAACACAATTTCATTCACAATAACCACAAAAAGTATAAAATACCTAGGAATCCAGCTAACCAGGGAGGTGAAAGTTCTGTATAACATAAATTATAAAACACGTGTCAAAAAAATCAGAGATCACACAAAAAAATGGGAAAACATTCCATTCTCATAAATAAGAAGAATCAACATTGTTAAAATGGCTGTACTATTCAAAGCAATTAGAAATTCAATGCTATTCCTTTCACACTACCAATGGCATTCTTCACAAAACTAAAAAAGAAAAACTATTTTAAAATTCATATGAAACCAAACAGGAATCTAAATATCCAATGCAATCTAAGCGGAAAGAACAAAGCTGGAGGCATCACACTATCTAACTTCAAAATATACAAGGATACAGAACCAAAACAGCATGGTATTGGTACGAAAATGAACACATAGACTCATGAAACAGAATAGAGAGCCACATATCTATAACCGTCTGATTTTCAACAAAATCTACAAAAACAAGCAATGAGGAAGGGACTCCCTACTCAATAAATGGTGCTGGGATAACTGGCTAGCCATAGGCAGAAGGCTGAAAGTGGAACCCTTTCTTACACCACATCCAAGAATCAACTCAAGATGAATTAAGAATTAAATGTAAAACCTAATACCAAAAAAATACTTGAAGATAACCTAGGAAATATCATTCTGGACATAGGACCTTGCAAAGATTTCATAATGAAGATGCCAAAAGCTGATGCCCCCCATCGCCGCCTCCACATAGAAAATTAACAAATGGGAACCTAACTAAAACTAAATACCTTCTGCAGAGTAAAAGATACTATCAACAGAGTAAGCAGACAACATTCAGAATGGAGAACATTTTTGCAAACTATGCATCCAGCAAAGGTCTTATGTCCAGAATCTTAAAGAACTTAAACAAATTTACAAGCAAAATCCCCAAAAAATTTTATTAAAAAGTGGGCAAAGGACATGAACAGGCAATTAAAAAAATACATACACATGGACAACAAGCATATGAAAAAATGCTCAACATCACTAATCATTAGAGAAATGTAAATCAAAATCACAATGAGTTACCATCTCATACCAGTCAGAATGGCCCTTATTAAAATGTCAAAAAATAACAGATGCTGGTGAAGTTTCAGAGAAAAGAGAATATTTATACACTGTTGGTGAGAGTGTAAATTACCTCAACCATTGTGGAGAATAATTTGGTGATTTCTTAAAGAACTCAAAACAGAATTACCATTTGACCCAGCAATCCTATTATTGCGTATATATCCAAAGGAATATAAATTGTTCTACCATAAAGACACATGCATGTATATGTTCATTGCAGCAGTATTCAAAAAGGCAAAGACATGGAATCAACCTAAATTCCCATCAATGGTACACTGGATTAAAAAATGCGGTATATATACACAAAGAATTAGTAGGCAGCCATAAAAAATGAAAGCATGTCTTGTTCAGCAACATGGATAGAGCTGGAGGCCATTATCCAAAGCCAACTCACACAGGAACAGAAAACTAAATACCACATGTTCTTCCTTATAATTAGGAATGAAACTTTGAGTACATATGGACACAAAGAAGGAAACAACAGCCACCAGGGTACACTTGAGGGTGGAAGCTGGGAGGAAACTGAGCATCAAAAATTACCTATCAGGTACTATGCTTATTACCTGGGTAACAAAATAATCTGTACATCAAACCCCTGTGACAGGCAATTTACTTATATAACAAATCTGCTCATGTATCCCTGAATGTAAAATAAAATTTGAGTAATAATAACTACCATTTATTATATAACTAAATTGAAATATTGAAGTGTGTTAAAATATTTATAATTTCTTTTAAAATGCTAACAAATGTAACAACATTATTGTTATGTTTGCTACACATATCAGCCAAAATTCACTGCAATTCCATGGTTCATTATAACTATCCTTGAAGGGCTATGTATTTCTATACCTGTGGTGAGTCCTCTGTGGTCTTGAGACTTCACTGACCTTATTGCCCATTAAGGACTTCTTCATTCATTTTTGAGATGTTCCCAGGACATCACCTACACTATCTCCTTTTACTCAGCTGCTTCCTCAGCGTGTTGACAAGTACCTGCCTCTGTCACCAATGACTCTTTAAGACAGTGAAAGGTGAGCACAGTTGGGATTCACCAATGACACCCACTCTTTTCACAGGGATGAGGACAGTGATATCGGCAGAGCCTCACCCTGAATTCAGTCCTAACCTAAAAGTATTGCTCATAGAGGGCAATAACACTTAGTAAGAATTTGTGGTGTATGTGCTCTGTAAACGCTTTCATGAAATGGAAGTTCAAAACAAAGATTAATTTTTGTGTCTATGCCCTATTCTAGGAAGGATCCTGGCTTGACTTGATATTATAAGGACAGCTCAACTTTCTTCTCTTCACCTACCCCTAAAGTCAATCATGGTGGGTTAATGATATGGTTTGGTTGTGTGCCCACCCAAATCTCACCTTGAATTTTAACTCCCGTAATCCCCACACTTGGCAGGAGGGACAGGGTGGGATGTAATTGAATCACAGGATCAGGTCTTTCCCATGCTGTTCTTGTGATAGTGAATAGTCTCATGAGATCTGATGATTTTATAATGGGAAGGTTTCCTGCACACATTCTCTTGCCTGCCGCCATGTAAGATGTGACTTTGCTCCTCATTCACCTTCTGCCATGATTGTGAGGCCTCCCCATCCATGTGGAACTGTGAGTCAATTGAATCTCTTTCCTTTATAAATTACCTAGTCTTAGGTATGTTGTTATTAAGTGTGAGAACATACTAATGCAGTAAATGCAACATGCTTGACCAGAAGACTCCCGATCAAACATGTAGAGAAACAGAGAGACATGGGAAAATAAATAATTAAGCAAACAATAGGAATAAAGTAGATATCATAGGCATCCAAAGATTAAGTATTTCAGAAGGATATGTGTATTTTCCTGTGAAGATTTTCCAAGAGAGAGAGATTAGAAGTAACTCAAATTCTAAAAGCCACAAGCAGTGTTTACATTTATTCATTCCAATGTCCTCATCTAATACATGAGGAAACTATTGTCCATAGGAGTCAGACCCTGAGAGATTATGTTACTAATCCAGTGACATAAAGGGATTATTTCAAAACCACGATAAGAAGCTTATCATCAGTCATACATTCCTGATGTGGTTTGACTCTGTCCCCACCCAAATCTCAACTTGAATTCCCATGTGTTGTGGGAGGGACCTGGTGGGAAGTAATTGAATCATGGGGCAACTCTTTTCTGTGCTGTTCTTATAGTAGTGAATAAGTCTCATGAGATCTGATGGTTTTCAAAGGAGGAATTCCCCTGCGCAAGCTCTCTCTTTGCCTGCTGCCATCTATGTAAGATGTAACATGCTCTTCTTTGCCTTCAACCATGATTGTGAGGCTTCCCCAGCCAGGTGGAACTGTAAGTCCAATTAAACCTATTTCTTTTGTAAATTTCCCAGTCTCTGGTATGTCTTTATCAGCAGCATGAAAATGGACTAATACAGTAAATTGGTACTAGTAGAGTGAGGTGCTGCTGAAAAGATACCTGAAAGTGTGGAAGCGACTTTGGAATGGGGTTACAGGCAGACATTGAAACAATTTGGAGGGCTCAAAAGACAGAAAAATGTGAGAAAGTTTGGAACTTCCTAGAGGCTTGTTTAATGGCTTTGATCAAAATGCTGATAATTATATGGACATTAAGGTCCAGGCTAAGATGGTCTCAGATGGAGATGAGGAACTTGTTGGGAACTAGAGCAAAGGTGACTCTTGTTATGTTTGAGCAAAGAGACTGGTGGCATTTTGCCCCTGTTCTAGAGATTTGTAGAATTTTGAAATTGAGAGGTGATTTAGGGTATCTGGTGGAAGAAATTTCTAAGCAGCAAAGCATTCAAGATGTGACTTGGGTGCTCTTAAAAGCCTTCAGTTTTATAAGGGAAGGAGAAAATAAAAGTTCAGAAAATTTGCAGCCTGAAAATGCAATAGAAAAAAAATCCCATTTTTTGAGAAGAAATTCAAGCCTGCTGTGCAGAAGTTTGCTTAAGTTATAAGGAGCAGAATGTTAATCCCCAAGACAATGAGGAAAATATCTTCAGGGCATGTCAGAGACCTTTGTGACAACCACTCCCATTACAGGCCCAGAGGCTTAGAAGGTAAAAGTGTTTTCATGGGCTGGGCCCAGGGCCCTCATGCTGTCTGCAGCCTAGGGACTTGGTGACCTGCATCTGAGTCACTCCAAACATGGCTGAAAGGGGCCAAGATAGAGCTCAGGCCATGGCCTCAGAGGGTGCAAGCCCCAAGCCTTGGCAGCTCCCGCATGGTGTTGAGCAGGTGAGTGTTTGGGAACCTCCACCTAGATTTCAGAAAATATATGGAAATGCCTAGATGTCCAGTCACGTTTGCTCCAGGGGTGAGGCGCTCGTGGAGAACCTCTGCTAGGGCAGTGAAGAAGGGAAATGTGGGGTCAGTGCCCCCACACAGAGTCCCTATTGGGGTATTGCCTAGTAGAACTGTGAGACGAGGGCCACCATCCTCCAGACCACAGAATGGTAGCTCCACTGACAGCTTGCTCCATGCACCTGGAAAAGCTGGACATACTCGACACCAGCCCATGAAAGCAGCTGGGAGGGAGTCTGTACCCTGCAAAGCCACAGGGGTGGAGCTGCCCAAGACCTTGGGAATCCACCTCTTGCATTTGTTTGACCTGAATGTGAGACATGGAGTCAAAGGAGATTATTTTGAAGCTTTAAGATTTAACTGCCCCCTTGGATTTTGGATTTGCATGGCACGTATAGCCCCTTTGCTTTGACCAATTTCTCTCATTTGAAATGGCTGTGCTTACCCAATGCCTGTACCCCCACTGTATCTAAAAAGTAACTAACTTGCTTTCGATTTTACAGGCTTATAGGTGAAAGGGACTTGCCTTGTCTCAGATAAGACTTTGGACTGTGAACTGTTGAGTTAATGCTGAAATGAGTTAAGACTTTGGGGGACTATTGAGAAGGCATGACTGTTTTTTAAATGTGAGGATGTGAGATTTGGGAGTGGCCAAGGGTGGAATGACATAGTTTGGCTGTGTCCCCACCCAAATCTCACCTTGAATTTCCACATGTTGTGTGAGGGACCCTGTGGGAGGTAATTGAATCATGGGAGGAAGTCTTTCCCATGCTGTTCTTGTGATTGTGAATAAGTCTCATGAGGTCTGATGGTTTTATAAGGTGGAATTTCTCTGCGCAAGCTCTCTTTGCCTGTTGCCATCCATGCAAGACATGACTTGCTCCTCCTTGCCTTTTTCCACGATCATGAGGCTTCCCCAGCCATGTGAAACTGAAAGACTAAATAAACCTCGTTCTTTTATAAATTGCCCAGTCTCAGGTATTTCTTTATCAGCAGTGCAAAAACAGGCTAATATAATCCCTTTGTTTTGTTTTCTCTACCAGCTTTATACTAGATACATCTAATCTTTGTAGTTTACATGGGTAGCTGAGGAAGAAACATGAACAAGACAGAGATAAACTCTGATAGGGTGTGGAATCTTCTCTTTAGTCCATTCTGCTTTTAAATTGTGTATTTTCTATTTATTTTAAATCTCCTGTCCTTCTCTCCTCCCTTCTTCCAGTCTTCCCCTCCTCCTCCCTTCTCTCCCACTCTTTTTTTCTCATTTTCTTCCTCTATATCTCCTTCTCTTTTCCTTCCTTCCTCTCTCCCTCTCTCTCCTTTCTTCCCTTTTCTTTCTCTTGCTATATTTCCTGTCTTTCTCTACTAGTTTTTCTTTTTCTTTTCTAATTTAGTCTTCTTTCCCATCGAAATGTCTTGGTTGCTTTTTACATAATTTATAGATGACTACTACCTGGCTCACTCTTTTATTTGATCTTCCCTTTTTTTCAATAGTGTCTGATGGAAGGGGAAAATATTCAATTAAGACAATGCAATAAAAGATTATGTGGCTCTATAATTATGAAATTAAATGAAAATGATGTCCACGGGTTAATACAAAAGAGCTAATCTTATTCACTAATGGAATAGTTTAATCCTCACATAAGATTATATTTAAAACAAGAAGATATCATAGCTTGTAAGTCATAGCTTGTCATAAGACAAATGGAATTCTCCTTTCATGCTTTTTAAGCCTTATGTTCATTTTTTATTATCTAATGTTTTAAGAAGTTCTCATTAGCTAAATAGCTCTGTTTTCTTTTATTTGTTGAGCTCAAGACTCAATCACTATGAAGCCTCTTGACATTTCTTAATAGAGATGTTTCCAAGCTTCTTTTGGCAATTTGGGAAAAGGGAAATT
This sequence comes from Hylobates moloch, assembly GCF_009828535.3. Lineage (NCBI taxonomy): Eukaryota > Metazoa > Chordata > Mammalia > Primates > Hylobatidae > Hylobates > Hylobates moloch. Next base: position 36,105,035 of record NW_026652280.1, read on the forward strand.
GTTGTTAAAGAGAATTTCTGACATTTAAGTTTGGTTGCTATACGATCTATTAAAGCAAATATTTTGTTATTTGTTAAATTGATTTGGTAATTAGTAGTCATATTTTAGTTTCTCACTGAATCCACTGCACATAAAAAATAATCCTGTTTTCTAATGGACATTGATAGAGATTCTAGCTGCATGCAGACTTTCTTCTCTGTCAATCCCCACTATTGAAGTTGCAAGAAAGCACTTATACTTTGTATTTAAGAATTCTTTTTTAAGTATGTATTGAATTAAATGCATTTGTTGTCAGAAGAGTCATTCAAATTCTATTCTTTTTATTTATGTCGTGGTGATAGGAGAAAAGTTCTTTAAATCTCAGCTTTCTTATCTATATTTAGGTATAATCACAATACTTGTCTCCTGCTCTAAATAAGATATTTATATGAGAAAATTAATGTAGTGTTTTGCCTACTGCTTTTGTCAGATAAAACACTTTATGGCTGTTCATTGCAATGATAATTATGATATAATTCATACTTTTAAAAATACTAACATATAGAAATATATATTCTCTAGGTTTTCTTCTAACAAAATATTTATATCTTTATCATAGTGCCAAATATAGAAGGATGTTTTGATTGCTTTATATTAATATTAAAGCACCCTTTCTGTTGCCTTAGGACTGTAATGCCATTAGACCCATAGAGCTGAAAGGAAAGTTAGAAATTATCTTCTTCATACAGTTGGCACTTGCCCTTATCTCTATGCCATGCCTCCTCCTACTTCTCATTTTTTCCTATTTGAAATGCTGATATAATGGCAGGCATTTTAGCAGTAATATCTTCTCATGAAGCAAGGTGAAAAGAAAGCCACAGGCTAAAGATGGTGGAAGAAAGTGGTAGAAAAAGCCTCTGACATCATTGGCAACATGAAGCTGATATGTCATGCTATCCTGCCTGCCTCTGGACTTCAACCCCTGATTTTTCAACCTACTAGTATAACCAGTCTCTTCATTAATGAAATCAATTGCTATAGATGGCAACAGTTAGCAGAAGACTAAGCCAAATTTTATTGGATTATTACACCTATTTCTTTTTAGAAAACATTTTTGATATACGATAGATGTACATATTTTTCTGAGTACATGTGTTAATTTAAAATATTCAGATAATCTGGAAAGGTCAAATCCATGTAAATGGGATATCCATCACCTTAAATATTTGTTTAAATTCATTTCCTATACATGTCAAAATTCAATTAAAAAGGAGAAAGAATGGAGACCCTTTTATCTTTGCACCAGTTTTTTTCTGTTGGCTAAGCAACATCTGATAAAGAAGGGTCTTTGAAAATAGATAAACTCTTTGCATCTTTTAGCTGAAAGGAAGCCTGTTGCTGGGACATAGCATTGATAATCTGAAGTAATCTGCAGCTTGCTCTATCTTTAGAAAGCAAACATTTTCCTCCCACTTTTAACTTATGATCTTTCTTCACCTTCTGCTTTATTATAGATTATTATGTGCTGGTTTGGGAAAAGTTGCAACTGCACTGGATTTTCTTTAACATGATCTCACCTGTGTGCCCCATGCCCTCTCCCTCCTGAGGCCTTCCTGGATATTCCCCTGGATTCCCAGGGCTCTGCCAGAATAAATCTCAGCCAGGTGTTCCTGCCATTGGTATCTCATGCTCCAGGATTACCACCATCCTTTTCATTTCTGTGCCATACAAACTCTCATTATACTATTTTCCCAGTATTCCCAGAAGGAAGATTGTTAATTCATCTTGAGTCACTAGTGATAGACTCTCATTTTGTATCTTCTCTAAAATGTTCCTTAGGATATTTTCATCTTTGTTGATCAACTTCTCTCTTGAACTACTATGGTTATTATAATCTGTACCAGCCATACAATTTAGTCCTAATTACATAACATATTGTATTCCTCGAGATTTTTTGCATGTTTTCCCTCTCCTTTTAGATTGTGTATTTTCTAACAGTAAAACATTAAGTATTCATTATATCTTGCAACACAGATCTCTCAGCATTAGGCATACTATATTTCAATTGATTGAACATTTAATATGTTTCAAATCCTGTTATAATAAAATATGAAACTAATTCTCATTACATAAGTAGTTTGAAAATAATTGTCTGAAGATATTGAGATACAAAGCCAAGATACATTGAGGAAAATGCTATAAGAAAATTGAGATGAGACACAATTTAGAATTACTATCTTGAAGCAAACAGAGATGTACATATTAGAAACTGAAGCTAGTTTAGACAATTATTAGCGAGAGGTATCCTTTGTGAAGATAAGTATATTTGAAATGAGGCACTGTCACATTAGGTTTCTTGCAAAGATAGTTGCACAATGTTAAAAAATATGTCATCATTTTGTGGAGAATTGTGCTATAAAATTATCTTCAAGTAAAGCTTTTGTATTTGAAATTTTATTCAATATTTAATGGGTATTTACTTGATTGAAAACATGTCAATTTGCATATCCACCCAGGAAAAGACTGTTTCTAAGTACTATCTAGGGGCACTGGTCACATCCTCAAATGTCATGGTAATTCTCATTGGGTATATTCTGAACTGGTGGGCGAACATTATGACTTCTTTTCTCATTTTCATTGCTCCTTGTCAAAAAATCAATTTTATTTTAAAAATTTAATCTCTAATTTTTTCTCAGCACCAGATTCATTTGGATTTCAGCTGTGATTATCTTAAGGCAGCAATCTCTTGGAAAAAAATGACTGACACTGAGATATTAGACCATGTCTGTAAATGAGGTTACTGTTGGGGAGGGAAAGCCTTTTAATGACTCTCACATCACAATAGCTAGGTCACTATTCATTCTAGCATTTTATGAAAGGCTGGAAACCATGTTTGCACACAAAATCATAGTGTATTACTTTTTAAATTTTTTCATTAGATGGAGAGTTTGCAAGCCATTATAGTAGCCACTTATTCCATTTCTCCTGCTGTGGTTATTGGAGACTCATTCATTCAGCAATCAGCATTTTTTCTTTAGAGCCTATGACAGAACTGGCTGCTATGGGTACCAGAAACACAACATTAACCCTAATGCAGGACACACTAACTCACTTAGGGGCCACTTGATGCTTAGATATTCATCTCTAATTCACTTGAACTCAGCCAAATCAAGAACCGTGCAGCCTGTGAGAGTCTGCAGATCTCAGAAATGGATCTGCTCGTTCCTTAGCTGTATGCTCTGTGGCTTGAGGCATCCTATTTCTACTATCTCTGTATTGCACTGAATGTAAAAAATAAATGTTTAACTTGCTTTCATAAGAAATTTTCTTTATGATATTTATATATTTGAGCACAGTTTAATTAAAATTTGAGATCTTGTGTAGTAAGGTAAGTTATGTGGTGGTGTGTCCAAATTTTCACAGTGCCAGGTGCTACTTTCTCTTAACTTCCATATCTTCTCCTCAATCTTTCCTTCTCCAGATTTCCCTCTGGATTAGTTTGCTAGGGCTGCCTTAACAAATATCACAAACCAGGTACCTTAAGGTAACAGAAATTTATTCTTTCACAGTTCTGGAGACTAAAAGTTTAAAATCAAGGCAATGGCAGGACTGCTTTCTCTCCAGATTCTTTAGAGAAGAATCTTTCTTTGCTTCTTCTAGCTTCTGGTAACCCCATATGTTCTATGATTTGTGGCAGCATAATTACAATCTCTGCCTCCATCTTCATATGACTGTCTTCCCTCTATGTCTGTCTCTGTGTCTTTTCTCCTCTTTTTGGAAACACACTAATCATACTAGATTAGGTCCCACTCTACTCTAGTATGACTTCATTGTAACATTGATATGGGAGGGGGTGCAGGGAAGTGCGGGGGGGAAGGGTGGGGTCCCTGGGGAGGGCTCCAAGCTCTGGCCTGTGCCCACGGACCTAAGGGAGAATAGGAACTCCTGTTTTCATGCCCAAATGTTGCATTTCCCAAGAGCACTCTGGCCCTCCACGCCCCCATCCCATGTCTATAAAAACCCCGAGACCCTAGTGGTCACACACACAAGAGACTGGACGTCGAGAGGAACACACCAGCAGAAGAACACACCGACAGACTCCAGTAAGCCATCAACCGCAGAAAGATGTGAATGACAGGGTGGTGGGGGGACAGTCTGGCTGCTGAGTGGCCCAACCCCAGAGGAAGACCACCTTTCCACCCCATCCCCCTTCTGGCTCCCATCCATCTGCTGCGAGCTACTTTTACCACTCGATAAAACCTTGTACTCATTCTCCAAGCCCACGTGTGATCCGATTTTTCCAGTATACCAGGGCAAGAACACCAGGATACAAAAAGCCCTCTGTCCTTGCGATAGGGCAGAGGGTCTAACTGAGCTGATTAACACAAGCCGCCTGAGGATAGCTAAGCTGAAAGGGAGCACTGTAACACACACCTACTGCGGCTTTGGGAGCTGTAAACACTCATCCCCAAGTCACTGCTATGCGGTCGGAGCCCACGTTTCCCACAGCCTGCCCGTCTACATGTTCCCCCTAGGGGTTTGAGCTGCAGGGGCACCAAAGAAGCGAGCCACACCCCTGTTGCATGCCCTGCAAGGAGGATAAGGGAACTTTTCCCATTTCAACTTGATTATACACATCTTCAACAACCTGTTTCCAAGTAAGGTCACATTCCAAGGTATCAGGTGTTAGAACTTCAACAAATCTCCTTGGGAAACACAATAAAACCTACAACCACCACCTTTTTCTATTATGTTGACCCTGCAGAAATTCCTGTTTTGGAGGAAAGTGAAAATGTGAGTCTCACTCATTTTATTCAGTGCATTGAAACCTCTTTTTCTCCATGATGTATTCTAAGATACACTTTTAACAATGTGCTCCAGGACAAATGCACAGAAATAAAACAAATATTTTACAAATCACTCTTCTTAAGAGGTACCTTTAATATCACATATTCTCCTATAGTCTAGTCTATTTCCTTACAAACATATTGCAACACCAAATTGATTGCAAAATCCACTAATGGATCTTAATAATTTTAGAAATAATGCTATAACTTATTTACAAAAATCCCACAAGGCACACTGCAAAACAATTGTCTTCTGTTAACCACCATTGAGATCATAGGAAACAAAATATTTTTATCCCTTTAGTAACATTCATACTTGGGAAAAGAAGGCATATTTGGAGCTCCACACTCATCACAAGAAGCAATCTTGCTGTGGCAGGGAATTAACTGAGTGATACCTTTGAGTCTCTTCATCTTCACTTGCCTGCAATTGTGAAATTCCCTTGGACATTTTCCTTGAGAGAATTTAATTGTTCTTGGCTCTTGAAGGCATAGATTTTTAGTTCTTTTTCTGCTCTGATAGATTTTCATCATGTCTCAAACCGATTAACTTTATCATTTTTAACTCATCCATATTAATAAACGTTTTATTACAGGTGAAGTCATTATGACTTGACATGGGCCACATTTTAAAAAAAATTTTAATTCTCTAATATTCTTTCCACAGGCAGAGAGGATGAAAAATGTGCATTTTGGGAAAACGCAAGAAGAATTTAAGACATAAATGTACAGGTATTTATGACCCACACTTGGCCACTTATGTGCATACATGTGTGTAAAACCTTCTATATCTTGAATAATTTTCTACTATAGCATGTAATACCTCTATTATTTGTGTACATCTCTTTAGCTACCTTTATATAGTAAATCCATGCTTCATATATTAAATGCAAGGTCCTGTGGATTGTGGGACACAAATAAGGATTATGTTAACTTTAATGAAGAGCGTTTCTCTGAATCACATTTCATCTGCTACTGTGTGGCTTTGTTATTTTTCTTTATTGTTATGATCCTATTTCATGAAAACATTTTCCTGAGAAGCTGTGAGCTCTTTCCATGCCACGCCCTGAGTCTTCTCAGCAAGCTGCCCCTGAGCACTGCTACTGAACACCAGTCCTTCCAAGTCTCCAGGTTGGGATGCTGCTAATGCCTTGAGGCCCTGGGTCCTCACTAGAGAACTCCAATGTGCCTAAGATACACTATGTTTGTACAAGAATGGGAAAGATAGGATTTTCTTCCCATTGGTCCAGGTTTGCATGCATTTCTGGCTTGTTTTCCAATATGTACAGATATTACATACGATATCTACAAACATATTCATTTTCCTAGAGATATTTTTCTCCATAATATTAGACCTCTAGATCTAGTTGGAGTTAATGTGGAAGATGGATATGATGCTGTAAAAAGCAACTGCATTATTATAGGGTTTTTTTTTTTTTGCATTTTTTGTAAAAATGTTTTTGTACTCACATTTTTCACTAAAAATGACAAGAACATAGTAAAAGTAATCCAGATGAATCAAAAGGATATTCAATGAAAAATTATTTTGTTTCCCACCCCACATGCCTGGTTGCTGATCCTCAGCATTCCAGAGAGACAGTCATTGTTTAGTCATTCAAATAATTCTGATTTTTTTCACTAGTATGAAAGATTTGAGAAATGTCTCAATCCCAGATATTGACACAATTTAGAGTAAAAATTGGCATGCTCCTATATGCATAGATGTTTGCATATCTGTCTTCATTTCAAGACAAGCAGTGTGTCCTACTTATCTTTAGTTTGTCAGCAGTGTGTCTGGCACATGGAAATTAATTAATTCTTACTTCATTGTTAGAATGAATCCTAGGACCCAATAGAAGTGTTTTTGTTCACTACTTTTAGAAATGTCATTCAACACTCTACTAGTTAATCAAGTAGGCAACTGTCTTTTCAAGTTCACAAATTGATTTCCAATATAAAAAGATGTTATTGGTTGCGTGAAAAGAGATGCTGGTTTTACTATGTCTGTTGCATATTTGCTGTGTGAGTTGGGTATGTATTTTCCTTCCTTTGGACCTGTTTGTTAATTTTTTTTAACTGAAGGAGCTGGATAAAATAATCCATGAAGTCTTTTCCAGCTATATTATTCTTTGAATCTATATATTTTTATCTGGCATGTTCTTTTGGAAATATCCTAGAACTTATTTGACCTGTATTCAAGCTGCTTCTTTTCCTAGAATAAAATTGCCCAAGGTTGAAATTTATAGCTCTCAAATATCTACTCCTACAAAATCCACAACAGAAGCCACATGCAATTTATATCATGCAGGTCTCAAATCTGTCTGACTCCATTAAATTTGTCTGAAAGGAAAGAGTGTGGATGCCACCAAACCATTCCAGAATTTCCATTTCTTTCTTTCTATTTCAGCAAATACAGAGCTGGGCCTGTAGTGGGCAATTGGTTAATGTTTTTAAAAGTCAATTTGATATGTCAAGCTTTGAAAAATCTTTTTTCTATTTTTTTTTTTTTTTGATGAGTTCATGCTCTTTGCAGGGACATGGATGAAGCTGGAAGCCATCATTCTCAGCGGACTAACACAGGAACAGAAAACCAAACAACGCATGTTCTCACTCATAGGCGGGAGTTGAACGGTAAGAACACATGGACACAGGGAGGGGAAGCACGGCCTGTCGGGGTGTGGAGGGTTGGGGGAGGGGATAGCATTAGGAGAAATACCTAATGTAGATGACGGGTTGATGCGTGCAGCAAACCACCATGGCACATATATACCTATGTAGCAAACCTGCACGTTCTGCACATGTACCCCAGAACTTAAAGTGTAATTTAAATAAATAAATAGTAATCTTTGGGTCACAATCCCTTAGATGAGTCTTGGGACTCAGTCATTGCTTAAATGCATTGATATTTTTTTGGAATTGTAATTTTATTTTTACCAAATACAGGGAAATATCTTTATGTGGGGAAAATGAGATTTATTTTTCAGAAAACCCATGGGCCAGCTTAGTACAATAAATTGACTCATAACTATATAATAAATAGTGATAATGAGGAAGGTATTTTCTGCATTTGTTGTTGTTTAGCACATTGTGATTTAGTTTTAATCTTTATATTAAAGCATATACAATTATTTTGAAAAAAAAAATTCTTTTTTCTTACTACAACTTCCTCTCTTCATCCTTATTCTCCTCTTGTTCTCCTCCACAGAGCTGCAATTTCATCCAATATCATCAGGGGTTCCCTCAGATCCTCACTCTTCGTCCAGATCACAAGCCAATCTAAGCTTCTTTGCTCTTTAATTGTCCTATTCCACTCTCATGTTCACCCCCACCCACCCTGCACCTCATCTTCCGTATCTGTCTTTACCATCCCCAACTCCAGGTGAGGCTAATTATCTTTTTCTTCATCTCATATTTATCCTAGGTTGATTTTTTTATATTTACATGAATGTTTAAATAAATTTACAACCGGCTTCCCTAAGACGGATGTTCAGTGTATTTATTTGCAAACATAAAAACAACATGACATTGTCATCTAATTATTCTAGAGATCAAAGATCTAAAATAAGTCCCAGTTGGCTAACTCAAGGTGTCCTCGGGGCAGGTTCATTCTGGAGGCTCTGAGGGTAGAACCCACTTCCTTTCCTTTTTCAGATTCTGGAGGTCACCTGCATTCCTTCATTCTTGACCACTTCTTGGATTCCTCCAACCTCCTGCTTCTGTTGTCACATCTCCAACTGCTGATTGTGATCCCCCTGCCTCTTTTATGGACCCTTGTGACTACATTAGGCTTACTTAAAAAATGCAGGATAATTTTCTGATCTTAATATCCTTCGCTTAGTCACATCTGCAATGTCTCTTTTACCATGTAAGGTAGCATATTTACAGTTTCTGGGGATTAGATTGTGGGACTCTCTGGAATATTACTCAGCCTACAGTATTCAGTAACCTCTGATCATCTCTCAGTGTCAGCATTTGGTGCAGTCTGCCAAAAAGTGTGATCCATGATCCGCATGAAAATACTAACTCCAGAGCCCTACCTATGAGGCACTGAAGCAGAATCAGGCATGGGACACAGAAGAGTTAAAATATCTTTAAAACATATACATACCTTAGATTTAAGGAATTTGCTCATCCCTAATTAACTTAATGTTCCATTGACTAAATCAGTTCCTTACAAATGTTACTAACATATTTTATTAAAGCTCAAATTACTTAACATGTCTTCTGAATCACCACATGACTCTATTTTATAACTCACTGAGGAAATAGGACTTATGTGACAAATGTTTCTGAATACCATATGTATAGTTTGGAAACCTAACAAGCCACCAATTCTATGTTCTCATGCTCCTAAAACCCTGCTCACAAATTATCTCAGCAGCCTTGATTCCATCATTCATACATTTCTCTCTAATGTACAAAATTTATCACTTTGGTTTTGGAAGATACATCCTAAACATGTTGATTTCTCTAAATCAACATGTGTACATACAAATTGACAAAGGGGGAAAAAGCAAGGAAATTAAGAGAATAATTCTTCCCTTTCTCCTTTCTGCTGAATGGGTCAGATCCCAGAGTCCAGTCCAGAGAGAAATGGCTGTAGCAGCAGAAAATAGAGACCTTTATTGTAAAATCCCCACACCTCCCTCTCTGCTGTCTTCTCTCTCTCCTTTTCCAGTGTGGTCCCATTTTTCAGGCTGACTTAGAACCACTAGGACATCCTGCTCAGTCACTTTGGTGTGTTTGCACATGGCATCCACTCTATCAACCTCGAACTGAAGTCCTCTGTGCTTTACCAGCCCCCACTGCAACCCTCCACACTTATATCTAAACCTACTCACAAGCACCACGCACATATGCCACACTACACAAACACATATGCACACACCATCCCACGCATACAAACCCAGGCTCCCACCTCCCCCCAACACAGATGTACATCCATACATAAAAATCCACACAGACACACACCACACATATTCACTGAAATGGTTTGGCTGTGTCCACACCCAAATCTCATTTTGAATTTTAGTTCCCATAATCCCCACATGTGGTGAGAGGGACCCAGTGGGAGGTAATTGAATCATGGGAGTAATTTCCTCCATGCTATTCTCCTGATAGTAAGTTCTCATGAGATCTGATGGTTTTATAAGGGGCTTCTTGCTTCACTCAGCTCTTGTTCTCCTTGCTGTTGCCACTTGAAGAAGGACGCATTTGCTTCCCCTTCTGACATGATTGTAAGTTTCCTGAGGCCTCCCAAGCCATGCTGAATTTCTGTATTTTTAGTAGAGACAGGTTTTCACCATGTTGGTGAGGCTGGTCTCGAACTCCTGACCTCGTGATCCACCTGCCTTGGCCTCCCAAAGTTTTGGGATTACAGGCGTGAGCCACCGTGCCTGACTGATTACTCCATTTTTATGTGAAAACTAAGCTGTTTCTTTGTCATCATTCAGTTGATATACATGCAACTTCCCACTATGCATCTTTATTTTGATTGTCTTTTCAACTGTCTTTAAAAAAAATTGTTCACACTGATTCAACATTGAAATAAAAGTTCTATGCAGAAAGGTATGGAAATAGAGCAGTGGGGTGTACATCTGATAATTATGAAGGAGATAGCGTTTGTTGAGAATGACCACTACCAGCATAACCTGAGGAACTGATGTAAGCAGTTTAGAAGAAATTCTTGGAGTCAATCTAAGACACATTTTTAAGAAATATGGTCTCACCAATACTCTTGATGTTGTTTCTTCATTGCTAAATTGGGGATCTGCAGTTGGAATTGTGATATTTTGCCCAATATTCATTTCTTAGGAATACAGCCCCAATCTTTATTAGCTAGCCACATGGCTTCATATAATGAAAAACTTACATTTTGCAACCTCCTTTCAAGCCCAGTCTAAAAGTTATGTAACTTAATTCTTTCCAATTTGATGAAACTACAAATGCAAAACTTTCAGAAAGTGATTTTGGTAAGAATGTCTTTCTTTACTTTTCTTAGCCATATTAGATCATGGAGTAGAAACCACATTTTAAGAGTAGACAAATAGCAAGACACAAGGTATCCTGGTCTGTAATAATCATGGTGCTATCAAATTATCCTTCAACTGCTTTCCACAATATTTTGTTTACCTAAGAATGAACTTAATATCTATTATGTTTAAGACATTTTGTTGGGGGTGGTGTTCTTTCACTTGCAAAGCAATTTTAAACTTAATTCATCAACACCAAAATGCATATGCTCTAGAGGTAACCTTTGCCCTCTTTGAGTAGGAAATGCAAAATAATGTGACATTGATTATAATCAGTTACTTATATTCAATCCCTCTAGTGGTGGAAGTCGGGTATTACAATATTTCTTCTGACCTGTACCATTGAGTACGTATAAGGCTGCATCCCTTTCCCCAAGAGGTTCCTCTTCCCCCTCTTTTTCCCAAACACTATCTGAGGGAAACCCAGTTTTCCTCATGTAATTGTGTGGGTCATTAGTGGATCACCTGAGATAGATCTCATCCCACCTGGGCACTTGTTGAAACAATTAAGACCTTGACATTATGAAAAACAAAAATAATTTAGTATCTCAAAAATAATATCTGTATTATACTTAAAATATCAGATCAGTCAATAAAAATCATGATTGTTATGGTATAATCTAATTGAGGCAGTTATTCAGACTATTCAGACAGTAAACTTGCAGCCATTTGAAGAAATTGCTAGAAAAATACCTTGGAGATATACATTTTCTTAAGCAACATTAATTTTTTATAGCTATTTTCACTTTGTTCTTGCTCTGAAATTGACAAGTACTTTCTTCTATGAGCCTTTTAAGCCTTGCAGACTGCTTTATAGGTATGAAATTGAAGATATCAGACATGAGACTCTATTGACCTTTCCATGGTTTAAAATGCTTTGGTTTCAAAGGACATCCTTGATGTTTTTCTAGCACGAGGAATGTAAACTTCTCGCATCACTTAAGATGGGCAACAGTTGAAGGTGTGATTCATAGTCCCTTTCATTCAGCTTGTAAAACGCTAGTTTATGACTCCAAGTTAATTCTTGTTAGCAACTTGTAAATATGGATTCATGGTCACCTGATTTTAACCCAAACTTAAAGCTAATTGATCTTTAGTGGAACTTTATTCAAAACAATGTACTGATTTTAACAGGAAGTTTGCAGACTCAGCAAGGGAAAATGCATGAAAAAAATCAGTATACAATGTGCATGATGTTAAATTTCAACTGGACAAATCAATAAGTTCCAGATGTACATGGCTTTGTGACTCTTGTCTATCCTCAGGAAAAATGTAATATGATATATTTTTTCACATCTAAATAGGATGTGAAAAATGTTCACATTAGTTTAAAATTGTGTTACTTAGTTTACTTCTGTAATCCCTGGAGAACTGTTTAAAATGTGAATGCAACATCAGGAAAAGGACTGTGATCTTAGAGTTAGAAAATTTGTCTTCAAACATGTTTCTGCCATTGCTCCTCCATTAATATCTAAGAGAAGTCATGTACAATTAAGTATCATAATTCTGTTATTTTCTTAATTTTTTAATTAACCATTTTTGAATGAATGATGTGTGCCCATCACACAAAAGTCAAAAAGTACAGATATTTACAAAGTAAAATATCAGACTACTTTCAGTCTGTTGGTCAGCTAGTTCTCTTCCTCAGAGACAACCATGGTTAGGAGTTTCTTATGTATTCCTATGGAGACATTTTATATGCATAAGGCATGGATATGAAACTCAATATTATCTATTGAAATATTTAAAGGCAAGGTCTCAGCACTTACTTAGCCCTGTTCCATGGCTTGACTTTTTTTGTTTAAATAGTCTTGGGGGTTCCTTTTCAGCTTTCATATTAACCATAACCCTAATTCTGACATTCACTCAATTTTACTATATGGAGTTACCATAATTTATTTAATCAATTCCTTGTTAATTAACACTTAGGTTACTTCTAGTCTTTTCTTATATTAAGCAATGTTGTAATAAATAGTCATAATTTTTTTAGGTTTACTAGTATCATATTTGGAGCATGAATTCCTAAAAAGTGAATCATATGTGCAAGCAAAACACATTAATTTAATATCTATGACTAATATTCTTTCATAGAATTTGCACCAACTTATACACCCATCAGTAATGTTTGAGTGTCAGTCTCCCCGCTCCTCCAGAATACTGTGGCATCAAATTACTTGATTTGACATAAAAATAGCATCTTATAACTATCCTGTACATTATTACAAATAGATTAGGTCATTTTTTATGTTTAAACACTATTATAATTCTCTCTTCTTTTTATGAGATGAGGTCTTGCTATATTCCTCAGGCTGGACTGGAAATCCTGGGCTCAAGCAATGCTCTTGCCTTAGCTTCCCAAGAAACTTGGACTCCTCAGGAGTGTGCCATAGGGTGGAGTGCCCGAATGAATTATTTTTTTGTTGGAATAATTTTTATATCTAGTGTTCTATTACGCTCTTGGTTTATTCTTTCTCATTGTTTTGTATGAGATTTTCCCCAGTTTTTCTTTTACCTTTAACTTTGCATCTGGTAATTTTTCGTCTGTCAGATTTTTTTAACGCAATTATAGATAACAGACATTCATTTATTGTTTTTAGGTGGCATGTCCAAATTTTAAGAATGTCTTCATTCTGGGATTTATTTTTAAATTAACATTTTAGAAGATATTTGTATTAATTTTATTTTACATTAAAATATTTGCTTCATCTACACTTGATGTTGGTGCAAAAAGAAAGTAAGAGCCTGGGCAAGGTGACTCATGCCTGTAATCCCAGCACATTGGGAGGCCAAGGTGGGCAGATAACCTGAGGATCCTAACACTGGAGAACCTGGATTCTCTCGAACACAGAGTCATTAGTATCACCTGGACCAACCTACATACTGAATTAGAATCTGCATTTTAACAAAATCCTTAGGTCATTCACATGCATGTTAAGATTTAAGAATCTTGGCCTTAGTATATCTGATTATTAAATTATGACTCTGTGGCTCTTCTACTTCTAATCCTGTACACTGCAGTGGATCAGGTCATGGGCACATTCCTGATTTCAGACTATGTGTTTAGAACGACGGACTTCTCTTTAGGAAGCTAACTTTGTTACAGACCCAAGCTTGCTGTTTCTAGACCTTTCTTCCCAGGAAGCTCTGTAGATCCTGATGCAAACAGATTTCTGCCAAACTATTCCTCCAGACTCTCAAGCACACTGGAACTTGACTGTATTTTACTAAGTGGACTCTGATCAAAGTGGAGCATCCTACTTCACTTGTATTATATGTCATTTTTGCTCAAGGTTCTTTCAATATGGGACTCAACTTTGAATTAACAAAGCAAATCTATTATTGTAGGAAGATTTTTCTCTTGTCTCTCAGTCAGCAGCAAGTCTTATACAAAGGTTCTATCAGTTATAGAGAAATATTTGCATAAAACAGATGAGGGAGGAATGAAAAGTTAGGAATGTTTTGAAAATACACACCAGGACATTCTCATGCATCATAGATTGAGAATCACTTACATTTTCTAAAAGGCTTGCTTAACTTTTCTAGGCAAATTTAGTTGATGAGCTTGAAAGTGTTTAGCACTAAGCCACAAAATGGTTGAAACTTATCATCTTATCTCAGGTCTCTATACACACATATCATGAACAGCATCACCTTGTTATCATGAATATCATCATGAGATTGTCCACATGCTTTACCATTTATTCAGAAATCTGATGGAAATTCCAAGCTTGTTTGTTTGTTTTTACCTCTCACTCTGTAAAGTAACAAGATAGTCAGACACTTTATTCATATGTCCTATTATTGGACATAGTAACTATCTTATAATGACTCAAAGAAGAAATATTTTCAAAATAATCTAACAAAGTGAAAAAAACCTAATCTAAGTAAATAGAAACATTATTTTTAGTTTAATATCAATCCAGGCTTCTAAAGTTGCACAGGGAACTGATCAAATAAGTGGCATGGCTGCAGCTGAGTGTTGCTATCCAATGCCACCAGCACACGGATGCTGAGCCTTCTTATGTCTCCATGCAACCAACTAGTCAAATAGATTCAACAAACAGAAACCAAAGGACTGACTATACAGCAGCCTCTGAAAAAGAAATTCATGATTTTTCCTGGTTGTCAAAAGTACAAAATAACAATCCAAAATACACTGTAAAAGGAGTGACTTACAATCCTCATTACTGTATAATGATTTCACTATTAGAAATGGTTTTCTATTTCTGTCTTATGATGTTGCTCTTATACTTGGATTCAAATTATTGAATATATGTGGATGTAGGTCTAGAACTAATTTATTTTAAATAGCCACCACTGAATTGACAGGCCACTAATTAAAATGGATTAATTCTGGACACAGTTTCTTATAATGGGAGGAAACAATGGTGGGCTAAGGAGCTAAGCTGAGTAATGAAGGACGTGATCATAGCCTCACTCCAAAAGTTCAGTTGCAGTAAGTGTTGGACCATGAAACTAAAGTAGAGGAATGACAACATATTCCTAAAGGATACACTAGTCAATAAGTGGAAGGAAAGCTTGATCAAAAATGAAAGGCATGACTAAAGCCAGAGGAGTGTCTAGAAGGTCCCAAAGCGCATGCACAAACTTGAGGCACTGTAGTGAAACTTTGTCATTAGTATCAACTTTTGTCTAACACAGATTAACCAATCAAGAGTCAAATGCTTATGTATAAAGCACACTGCTTTAAGCAATTTTGGAGAAAATTTTTAAAATGTACTGGGTACAGACAGTAACTTCAAAGAATTCCCAGTCTAGCTACAGACAAATCTAATATAAAGATAAAATAAAATCTTAAAAATAATGCTAAATACTATATATTTTTACTACTGTATTAATTTCTTCTACAACATTACTATTTTCTGCAATATTTCCAAAATATTGTTGAGTAATTTCTCCTTAGTCAGCACTAGTGATAGAGAATTCACTAATTCTCAAATTGTTAGAACAATGTATTCCATTGGGACAATTCTAATGCTTAGAAAATTCCACTCACTATTAAGCCAGTCTATGTCTCCATACTTTTCATTACTCACTTTGCTGTGATTTTTGTTTCATATTATTTAATCTTCTTCTCCAATATAATATTTCAAAAAAGTGATTAAACTAGAATCCTAGTTTCTACCCTGATGCCTATTCTACGCCTTTTTCTTGCCTCACTTAGAATGCTCCTTTCTGGGCCAGGCGCGGTGGCTCACACCTGTAATCCCAGCACTTTGGGAGGCCAAGGTGGGCGGATCACAAGGTCAAGAGATCAAGACCATCCTGGCCAATATGGTGAAACCCCGTTTCTATTAAAAGTACAAAAATTAGCTGGGCGTAGTGGCGCATGCCTTTAATCCCAGCTACTCAGGAGGCTGAAACAGGAGAATCGCTTGAACCCGGGAGGCAGAGGTTGCAGTGAGCCGGGATTGTGCCACTGCACTCCAGCCTGGCGACAGAGCAAGACTCCATCTCAAAAAAAAAAATAAAAATAATAAAAAAAAAAAGAATGTTCCTTTCGGTTGACTCTTCCTGATTTGGCATGGTTCCAAGGGCTCCCACAATCAAGATATTTTTCTCCTAGCTGAACTCTCATTCCATTTTAATGTCCCACTTAAAATATAATTTTAAATTCCACTTAAATGGTTCCATTTGGAGTTTTCCAAGTACAGTACTATTGATGCCAAAAAAAGGTTTATTATTCTCCTCAGATTACCACGTAAGTCAAAGACAAAATTATCTGATTTATCAACTTTATCTACCTATTTATGTGCATTAATCTTTTACTCAATCAAATCTTTTTTGGTTTCCCTTATATTGTACTTTTGCTCTGCTTCAAAAATCTTAAGTATGAGACATTTCCATTTATTTTTATAAAATAATTATATGGCTGATATGCAAACAAACAAAAGATGCATGTTTGGGTGCACATGAGGAATGCTTCCATTAAGAACACAAATCATAGTATACCTAGTTTTCTACCCTGTTGTCTAAATTCTGATATTGGTGTATCAACCCATGTACCCATACGTTGTCCAGGAAAGAGTGGCTTAATAGTAGTTCAACAAGAAACAAAGACAATTGTACTTAGGAAGATGCTGACATTTTTAGAGGTGTTCCATGAGTTGTCTCAGGAGTAGTGTCAAGTTGGAGGCAGCAGAGCACAATTCTGTTGTTAACATGTTATAAGGCTGAGTGTGGTGGCTCATGCCTGTAATCCCAGCACTTTGGGAGGCTGAAGCGGGCGGATCATGAAGTCAGGAGATCAAGGCCATCCTGGCCAACATGGTGAAACCCTGTCTCTACTAAAAATACAAAAATTAGCTGGATGTGGTGGTGTGTGCCTGTAATCCCAGCTACTCAGAGGCTGAGGCAGGAGAATCGCTTGAACCAGGGAGTCGGAGGTTGCAGTGAGCCGAGATCGTGCCACTGTACTCCAGCCTGGTGACAGAGTTAGACTCCGTCTAAACAACAACAACAACAACAACAACAAAACAATAAAAAACAGTTTGTAAAATAACATGCTTCATCTGTCATTCATTGCTTGAAGTTGAAGACACTGCATCCAGTTAACACATGAAATGTGTTCTTCCTCTATTCTAATATCCAATGGGGTTTTAAAGATCTGTTGGATTTGGGATCAGATCATGCAGAAATTCAGGGGAAAACAACCCTTAGTAATTTTAGGGTGTTCCTGCCTATCCTTGACTGACAAAAGCCATTTCTTAGCAAGGAACGTTTAGAACACACAAGAAGATTATGACACCCAATGTGATTTGCTGTGGGTTACTTCAAAGTCATCTTTGGAAATTACCTTTGCATGCCATGTATCATGTGAGTCTCTGTGCTAATGCTTCCCTAATACATCTCTAGAAGGAATCCTATGCATTAGAAAAGGCTTACATTTCCATTCAAATCCAACAGAATGTGCAATAGATAGTACACGTTTGAAAAATATTTTCCTCTTCCGGTTCTAGGCGCTTCGGGAGCCGCACCTTAAGGTGCAGACATGGCCAAGTCCAAGAACCACACCACACACAACCAGTCCCGAAAATGGCACAGAAATGGTATCAAGAAACCCCGATCACAAAGATACGAGTCTCTTAAGGGGGTGGACCCCAAGTTCCTGAGGAACATGCGCTTTGCCAAGAAGCACAACAAGAAGGGCCTAAAGAAGATGCAGGCCAACAATGCCAAGGCCATGAGTGCACGTGCCGAGGCTGTTAAGGCCCTCATAAAGCCCAAGGAGGTTAAGCCCAAGATCCCAAAGGGTGTCAGCCACAAGCTCAATCGACTTGCCTACATTGTCCACCCCAAGCTTGGGAAGCGTGCTCGTGCCCGTATCGCCAAGGGGCTCAGGTTGTGCCGGCCAGAGGCCAAGGCCAAAGATCAAACCAAGGCCCAGGCTGCAGCTCCAGCTTCAGTTCCAGCTCAGGCTCCCAAAGGTGCCCAGGCCCCTACAAAGGTTTCAGAGTAGATATCTCTGCCAACATGAGGACAGAAGGACTGGTGCGACCCCCCACCCCCGCCCCTGGGCTACCATCTGCATGGGGCTGGGGTCCTCCTGTGCTATTTGTACGAATAAACCTGAGGCAGGAATAAAAAGAAGAAAAATATTTTCAGCCTATTATGTTAAACAAGAATTTCATAGTTCTTCCTGTCTATATTAAGGTTAAACTGTTAAGTTTTGACTAGACAGAGAAAATATTTGTTTAAAGAAGATCTTTCATATTCTCTTTTATTTATCACAGCATGAGAGGGAAAATTGTGTTTTGTTTTTTGTTTGTTTTTGAGACCGAGTCTCGCTCTTGTTGCTCAGGCTGAATTACAGGGACGTGATCTCAGCTCACTGCACCTCCTCCTCCCGGGTTCAAGTGATTCTCCTGCCTCAGGCTCCCAAGTAGCTGGAGTTACAAGCACCCACCACCATGCCCTTTTTTTTTTTTTTTTTTTTTTGTATTTTTAGTAGAGACAGGGTTTCACCGTGTTGGTCAGGCTGGTCTCGAGCTCCTGACCTCAGGTGATCCACCTGCCTCAGTCTCCCAAAGTGCTGGAATTACAGGCATGAGCCATTGTGCCCAGCTGCTTTTTTTTAAAAAAAAAAAAAAAAAACATGAATAAGGATGCAAAGTTAACTGTCTTCTGGTATCCTGATTGAAAGTACTTTGTTCCTTCTGGATTTTACTTCAAGTACATTGAGAAGCCCAAGAAGACAAACACATTACTGACACCACAGGCAAATAATCTCAAAGCCATGAAATCTAGAGATATTAACAGGACAAAATGATAGGACAGAAGAGAAAGGAGGTATTTGGAATTGATCCACCAACACAACCCAATATAGATACACTTCCTGTCTTTACCTAACCCCTTTAACATAACCCCATATGTTGCCCCCAGGTCCCTACTCCCTAAAAATGGCCCCACTATTTATAGTTTCATCAGAAACTCTTATTGTACTCTTTGCATAAATGTATAATTTTTGTAGTTTTTAGAAAATATGTTATAAGTTAAATTTTTGATGTGCTTAGTGATGCTCAGCCAGAAAAAGACTTGGGCATTTTTTCTAGAAGCTTGTAGAAGAAAGAACAGATAGCAGGAAATAGAGCCTAAGATATTCTATACCTATATCACAGTTTTCCTATTGAAAAACGTTGGCGTCCGTAATTTAAACTAGAGCATAAATCATTTTTTATTGCTAGTGCTACAAAATTTAAATCACTCTCGTGAATACTGTCTCTTCACTTGATATAATTTTTTAAGACTTGCCATAGAAATTGTGTCTGGCTTCTTAGCAAAGTTTCTTATTTATAGGTTATCATGTTTTTTACCATGTGACTGGGCCTTCCCCCAGAGCTAACTGGAACAGCACCCATGGGCTGGCCAGGAACTGGGCTGGTAGTTCAGAATGAGAACTCAACAGACTTGTGTTACCTACAGTGGCATAGCACCCCGGATAAGTCTGAGTTGCTTCATGGAGTTGTCAGAAACCAAAATAAAAAGAGACTCTAGGGCTTAGAACACAACAAATGTCTCCTTCTGAGAACATGATTATTCATAGAAGCACTGTTAAAACTTGACAGCTTGTGTCACCCTAATAAAACAATTGATATACCCTGAATCACTGTCTATTTCTCTCTAAAGTCTATTTGCATTACTTCTGAATCCTTTCTTGGTCTCTCTCTAGGTCTCTTTCTTGGTCGAGAGAGAGAGAAAGAGAGAGAGAAAGACAGACAGACCAAGAAAGGATTCAGAAGTAATGCAAATAGACTTTAGAGAGAAATATACATATACATACACACGTATATCTCCCTAAACCCCACTAACTGAAACACCTGGAATATGTTCCTATTCTTTACGAGGTAAATGAGCCTAATTTATGTAATGTTTGGGGAGCAGGGGTCAGAAACCAATACAGTGATATTGCTCAATTGAAAGCACTTCTCACTGGGGACACAGAACATAATAATTAGCATTGTTGATACTCAAGCACCCTATGGTACCAACAGGCTCACATTTTTCACAATTGCTAGTTCTTTGCTACTGATTTTGATTCCATGTAGACTCAAGTGGAGACAAAGAGATGGAAATGTTTGGGAAGTTCTGCTTGGGAATTAAGGTCCTGTCATAACATTTAAGCCAGAATGGCAGAATTGGGTATAAAATGCGTGCCAACAGTTTGCATAGTTCACAAATCACAGAAAACAGAGCCAGGAAAAGATTTATCCAAGCCAATTCAGACTGGTGTAAACAGATGTACCACTTCTGTGCACTTTGACATTTCGGAGACAGGATTTTTGAGTGTTTTTATCTTTCACACTGGGCTTGAATAATTATATAAAAGGAAATATATTATATAGCAGATAAAAACATTTTGAAACTATATTTAATAGTGTATTCTTTTTCTCTTTGTCCCAGGCCAATGATAATCATTCCCATTTATTTCTCAGCAATGTGAAGAAATAATGAGCTTTGACTTTGTTCCCATGACAAATGTTTATAAAATCTAACAACTGCAGAGGAAAAGATGGAAAAAAATGAGAAAGGATGGCAAGGAGAAAACAAAAACCTCAATTCTTAATTATTTGGTTGCTAAACTCCAATGATGAGTTTAAAATGATCAGAATTTTAAATCTGGTATCTGAGTATGGACACTGCCCTTCTCAGTGAGGCTATAAGAAGGATGAGCCAGAGGCAAATGTACAGAAGATTGAATCAGCTGATGAAGGGTCTGAACCATTTCTACTCTTAATGACGAGGGTGTTCCTAGGGACATCAATTGGCTTCTGGATTTAAATAGGTAAGATACATAGACTGGTGAATAGATGAATAGGGGGACAGACCAATAAAACGAGGACCGGAAATCATATTCTACTACCATACAGAAATTAGTGAAAATAAGAAACATTTACTATAAGTTTTAATTTATTTTTTGAAATGACAGATTAAATTGTATGTTTCTATTGTGTATAACATGTTTCAAAGTATATTTACATCATAAATAGTTAAATGTAGCAAATTAACGAATGTATTACCTCACATAGTTATTTTGTGGTGAGAATACTTAATATCCATTCTCTTAGCATTTTTCAAGAATATCATATATTATAATTAACTGTAGTCACTATGCTGTACAATAGTTCTCTTGAGCTTATTCCTCTTGTCTAACTGCAATTTTGTATCCTTTGGACTAACAAGATGCTTGTTTTAATAGTTCCTTAAAGAGATAAAGGACAGGGTGGTACTATTGCTTTGGAAGACAGAATTTGGGACTATAAAATTAATTTTATTTGGCTACTATGCTAACAGACTTATCAGATAGAATAAATAAACCTTAGATATCAAGGTTTATGTCAATAGAGTATATGTTTCATAATTCTAAATGAGAAAACATATATTCAAAAAATTAAAAGTTATTCCTATGATAACTTTACTCATTTGCATTCCAATATGCTTCCTGGAGTAGATGAGAATTGAGTGGCATTAAAGGTAATAGACAGGGAAGTAATAGATAGGTAATAGATCCAGGAAGTTGACTGGATCAAGAAGCTTCACATCTGATTTGAACTCCAAATCACTTCATTAATTATAACCACAAACCAAAGGCTACAAACCCTGGGGCTAGTGATAAGGCAAACTGACATATAAGCCAGAGGGCTTAATAACAAATAGATCAAAGTTGGAGACAGAACAAACCATGAAGTCCATGTCACTGGGAACAGAGACAGCTGGCTTAGTGCTAGAAACCAGAATGAACAGGCACAGTGCCAAAAGTTGATGCCAGAACAAGGGCACAGACATCTGACTTAGCCCAGAAGCTACATAATGTGCAAGAAATATTAATTGGCTACTTGACTGAATGAGCGAATGTTGATAAAGAGTTATCTAGCTAAAACAATCAATTCAATAAAAAGCATCTGCTTTGAAAGTGGGGAAGAAATAATATTTAAAATTACATAATTCATGAAGGAGGACAGTCAATAACCAGTGATAATTCTATCATTAATAGTAGTAATACATAGCTTTTATTGAGCATTTACTATACAATAGCAAACACTACATACATTATTACATATTATCCTTATCAAAACTCTCTGAAATAGGTGATATTACTTTGGCTTCATTTTTTTTAGGCCTAGTAAGATTTACAAACCTTTTTAAATCACCTGGCCACAAAGTGGCTGGACCTGAATTGCATCCAGTTGTGGCTACTTTCAAAACTTAAGCCCTTAAGACTCTAAAGTCACTCGTGTGACTTTCATTAACAGATATTTATTGATTAGCTGTTACGTTTCAGTCAATCCCTAAGGCTTTGCAAGAAATGAAAAGATAAGACACAATATCTTCTTCAAAGAAGATTATAATCTAATATAGTCTAAGAAGGAATGATGTAAGAATGATATGAGAGGGGCAGAGCCAAGATGGCCAAACAGGAACAGCTCCAGTCTACAGCTCCCAGCGTGAGCAACTCAGAAGACAGGTGATTTCTGCATTTCCATCTAAGGTACCAGGTTCATCTCACTAGGGAGTGCCAGACAGTGGGCGCAGGACAGCGGGTGCAACGCACCATGCATGAGCTGAAGAAGGGTGAGGCATGGCCTCACTCGGGAAGTGCAAGGGGTCAGGGAGTTCCCTTTCCTAGTCAAAGAAAGGGGTGACAGACGGCACCTAGAAAATCGGGTCACTCCCACCCTAACACTGCGCTTTTCCGATGGGTTTAAAAAACAGCACACCAGGAAATTATATCCCACACCTGGCTCGGAGGGTCCTACCCCCACGGAGTCTTGCTGATTGCTAGCACAGCAGTCTGAGATCAAACTGCAAAGTGGCAGCGAGGCTGGGGGAGGGGCACCCGCCATTGCCCAGGCTTGATTAGGTAAACAAAGCAGCCAGGAAGCTCGAACTGGGTGGAGCCCACCACAGCTCAAGGAGGCCTGCCTGCCTCTGTAGGCTCCACCTGTGGGGGCAGGGCACAGACAAACAAAAAGACAGCAGTAACCTCTGCAGACTTAAATGTCCCTCTCTGACAGCTTTGAAGAGAGTAGTGATTCTCCCAGCATGCAGCTGGAGATCTGAGAACGGACAGACTGCCTCCTAAAGTGGGTCCCTGACCCCTGACCCCCAAGCAGCCTAACTGGGAGGCACCCCCCAGTAGGGACAGACTGACACCTCACATGGCCAGGTACTCCTCTGAGACAAAATTTCCAGAGGAATGATCAGGCAGCAGCATTCACAGTTCACGAAAATCCGCTGTTCTGCAGCCACTGCTGCTGATACCCAGGCAAACAGGGTCTGGAGTGGACCTCTAGCAAACTCCAACAGACCTGCAGCTGAGGGTCCTGTCTGGTAGAAGGAAAACTAACAAATAGAAATGACATCCACACCAAAAACCCATCTGTATGTCACCATCATCAAAGACCAAAAGTAGATAAAATCACAAAGATGGGGAAAAAACAGAACAGAAAAACTGGAAACTCTAAAAAGCAGAATGCCTCTCCTCCTCCAAAGGAACGCAGTTCCTCACCAGCAATGGAACAAAGCTGGATGGAGAATGACTTTGACCAGTTGAGAGAAGAAGGCTTCAGACGATCAAACTACTAAGAGCTACAGAAGGAAATTCAAAACAATGGCAAAGAAGTCAAAAACTTTGAAAAAAAATTAGACGAATGGATAACTAGAATAACCAATACAGAGAAGTGCTTAAAGGAGCTGACGGAGCTGAAAGCCAAGACTCGAGAATTATGTGAAGAATGCAGAAGCCTCAGGAGCCGATGCAATCAACTGGAAGAAAGGGTATCAGTGATGGAAGATGAAATGAATGAAATGAAGTGAGAAGGGAAGTTTAGAGAAAAAAGAATAAAAAGAAATGAACAGAGCCTCCAAGAAATATGGGACTATGTCAAGAGACCAAATCTACATCTGATTGCTGTAT
Source organism: Hylobates moloch (assembly GCF_009828535.3). Lineage (NCBI taxonomy): Eukaryota > Metazoa > Chordata > Mammalia > Primates > Hylobatidae > Hylobates > Hylobates moloch. Next base: position 36,129,328 of record NW_026652280.1, read on the forward strand.
CTGAAAGTGAGGAGGAGAATGGAACCAAGTTGGAAAACACTCTGCAGGATATTATCCAGGAGAACTTCCCCAATCTAGCAAGGCAGGCCAACATTCAGTTTCAGGAAATACAGAGAATGCCACAAAGATACTCCTTGAGAAGAGCAACTCCAAGACACATAATTATCAGATTCACCAAAGTTGAAATGAAGGAAAAAATGTTAAGAGCAGCCAGAGAGAAAGGTCGGGTTACCCACAAAGGGAAGCCCATCAGACTAACAGCGGATCTCTTGGCAGAAACTCTACAAGCCAGAAGAGAGTGGGGGCCAATATTCAACATTCTTAAAGAAAAGAATTTTCAACCCAGAATTTCATATCCAGACAAACTAAGCTTCATAAGTGAAGGAGAAATAAAATACTTTACAGACAAGCAAATGCTGAGAGATTTTGTCAACACCAGGCCTGCCCTAAAAGAGCTCCTGAAGGAAGCACTAAACATGGAAAGGAAAAACCGGTAACAGCCACTGCAAAATCATGCCAAATTGTAAAGACCATCGAGGCCAGGAAGAAACTGCATCAACTAACGAGCAAAATAACCAGCTAACATCAAAATGATAGAATCAAATTCACACATAACGATATTAACTTTAAATGTAAATGGACTAAATGCTCCAATTAAAAGACACAGACTGGCAAATTGGATAAAGAGTCAAGACTCATCAGTTTGCTGTATTTACGAAACCCATCTCACTTGCAGAGACACACATAGGCTCAAAACAAAAGGATGGAGGAAGATCTACCAAGCAACTGGAAAACAAAAAAAGGCAGGGGTTGCAATCCTAGTCTCTGATAAAACAGATTTTAAACCAACAAAGATCAAAAGAGACAAAGAAGACCATTACATAATGGTAAAAGGATCAATTCAACAAGAGGAGCTAACTATCCTAAATATATATGCACCCAATACAGGAGCACCCAGATTCATAAAGCAAGTCCTGAGTGACCTATAAAGAGACTTAGACTCCCACACACTAATAATGGGAGACTTTAACACCCCACTGTCAACATTAGACAGATCAATGAGACAGAAAGTTAACAAGGATACCCAGGAATTGAACTCAGCTCTGCACCAAGCAGACATAATAGACATCTACAGAACTCTCCACCCCAAATCAACAGAATATACATTCTTTTCAGCACCACACCACACCTATTCCAAAATTGACCACATAGTTGGAAGTAAAAGACTCCTCAGCAAATGTAAAAGAACAGAAATTATAACAAACTGTCTCTCAGACCACAGTGCAATCAAACTAGAACTCAGGATTAAGAAACTCACTCAAAACCGCTCAACTACATGGAAACTGAACAACCTGCTCCTGAATGACTACTGGGTACATAATGAAATGAAGGCAGAAATAAAGATGTTCTTTGAAACCAAGGATAACAAACACACAAAATACCAGAATCTCTGGGACACATTCAAAGCAGTGTGTAGAGGGAAGTTTATAGCACTAAATGCCCACAAGAGAAAGCAGGAAAGATCCAAAATTGATACCCTAACATCACAATTAAAAGAACTAGAGAAGCAAGAGCAAACACATTCAAAAGCTAGCAGAAGGCAAGAAATAACTAAAATCAGAGCAGAACTTAAGGAAATAGGACACAAAAAAACCCTTCAAAAAATCAATGAATCCAGGAGCTGGTTTTTTGAAAAGATCAACAAAACTGATAGACCGCTAGCAAGACTAATAAAGGAGAAAAGAGAGAAGAATCAAATAGACGCAATAAAAAATGACAAAGGGGATATCACCAGTGATCTCACAGAAATACAAACTACCATCAGAGAATACAATAAACACATCTATGCAAATAAACTAGAAAATCTAGAAGAAATGGATAAATTCCTGGACACATACACCCTCCCAAGACTAAACCAGGAGGAAGTTGAATCTCTGAATACACCAATAACAGGCTCTGAAATTGTGGCAATAATCAATAGCTTACCAACAAAAAGAGTCCAGGACCAGATAGATTCACAGCCGAATTCTACCAGAGGTACAAGGAGGAACTGGTACCATTCCTTCTGAAATTATTCCAATCAATAGAACAAAAGGGAATCCTCCCTAACTCATTTTATGAGGCCAGCATCATCCTGATACCAAAGCCGGGCAGAGACACAACCAAAAAAGAGAACTTTAGACCAATATCCTTGATGAACATTGATGCAAAAATCCTCAATAAAATACTGGCAAACCGGATCCAGCAACACATCGAAAAGCTTATCCACCATGATCAAGTGGACTTCATCCCTGGGATGCAAGGCTGGTTCAACATACACAAATCAATAAATGTAATCCAGCATATAAACAGAACCAAAGACAAAAACCACATGATTACCTCAATAGATGCAGAAAAGGCCTTTGACAAAATTCAGCAACCCTTCATGCTAAAAACTCTCAATAAATTAAGTATTGATGGGATGTATCACAAAATAATAAGAGGTATCTATGACAAACCCACAGCCAATATCATACTGAATGGGCAAAAACTGGAAGCATTCCCTTTGAAAACTGGCACAAGACAGGGATGCCCTCTCTCACCACTCCTATTCAGCATAGTGTTGGAAGTTCTGGCCAGGGCAATTAGGCAGGAGAAGGAAATAAAGGGTATTCAATTAGGAAAAGAAGAAGTCAAATTGTCCTTGTTTGCAGATGACATGATTATATATCTAGAAAACCCCATCGTCTTAGCCCAAAATCTCCTTAAACTGATAAGCAACTTCAGAAAAGTCTCAGGATACAAAATCAATGTATAAAAATCACAAGCATTCTTATACACCAATCACAGACAAACAGAGAGCCAAATCATGAGTGAACTCCCAGTCACAATTGCTTCAAAGAGAATAAAATATCTAGGAATCCAACATACAAGAGATGTGAAGGACCTCTTCAAGGAGAACTACAAACCACTGCTCAATGAAATAAAAGAGGATACAAACAAATGGAAGAACATTCCATGCTCATGGGTTGGAAGAATCATATCGTGAAAATGGCCATACTGCCCAAGGTAATTTATAGATTCAATGCCATCTCCATCAAGCTACCAATGACTTTCTTCACAGAATTGGAAAAAACTACTTTAAAGTTCATATGGAACCAAAAAAGAGCCCGCATCGCCAAGTCAATCCTAAGCCAAAAGAACAAAGCTGGAGGCATCACGCTACCTGACTTTAAACTATACTACAAGGCTACAGTAACCAAAACAGCATGGTACTGGTACCACAACAGAGACATAGATCAATGGAACAGAACAGAGCCCTCAGAAATGATGCCGCATATCTACAACTATCTGATCTTTGACAAACCTGACAAAAACAAGAAATGGGGAAAGGATTCCCTATTTAATAAATGGTGCTGGGAAAACTGGCTAGCCATATGTAGAAAGCTGAAACTGGATCCCTTCCTTACACCTTATACAAAAATTAATTCAAGATGGATTAAAGACTTACATGTTAGACCCAAAACCATAAAAACCCTAGAAGAAAACCTAGGCATTACCATTCAGGACATAGGCATGGGCAAGGACTTCATGTCTAAAACACCAAAAGCAATGGCAACAAAAGCCAAAATTGACAAATGGGATCTAATTAAACTAAAGAGCTTCTGCACAGCAAAAGAAACTACCATCAGAGTGAACAGGCAACCTACAGAATGGGAGAAAATTTTTGCAACCTACTCATCTGACAAAGGGCTAATATCCAGAATCTACAATGAACTCAAACAAATTTACAAGACAAAAAACAAACAACCCCATCAAAAAGTGAGCAAATGACATGAACAGACACTTATCAAAAGAAGACATTTATGCAGCAAAAAAAACACATGCAAAAATGCTCGTCATCACTGGCCATCAGAGAAATGCAAATCAAAACCACAATGAGATACCATCTCACACCAGTTAGAATGGTGATCATTAAAAAGTCAGGAAACAACAGGTGCTATAGAGGATATGGAGAAATAGGAACACTTTTACACTGGTAGTGGGACTGTAAACTAGTTCAACCATTGTGGAAGTCAGTGTGGCGATTCCTCAGGGATCTAGAACTAGAAATACCATTTGACCCAGCCATCCCATTACTGGGTATATACCCAAAGGACTATAAATCATGCTGCTATAAAGACACATGCACACGTATGTTTATTGAGGCACTATTCACAATAGCAAAGACTTGGAACCAACCCAAATGTCCAACAATGATAGACTGGATTAAGAAAATGTGGCACATATACACCATGGAATACTATGCAGCCATAAAAAATGATGAGTCCATGTCCCTACAAAGGACATGAACTCATCATTTTTTATGGCTGCATAGTATTCCATGGTGTATATGTGCCACATTTTCTTAATCCAGTCTATCATTGTTGGACATTTGGGTTGGTTCCAAGTCTTTGCTATTGTGAATAGTGCC